>NC_091357.1:16003056-16113056 GCF_038502225.1 Cherax quadricarinatus | reverse complement strand
TAACTCTCCATTTAATAACTCTCCTCTCCTATTTTTAACTGACAAATCCATTTCTTCTCTAGGCTTTCTTAACTTGTTAATCTCACTCCAAAACTTTTTCTTATTTTCAACAAAATTTGTTGATAACATCTCACCCACTCTCTCATTTGCTCTCTTTTCACATTGCTTCACCACTCTCTTAACCTCTCTCTTTTTCTCCATATACTCTTCCCTCCTTGCATCACTTCTACTTTGTAAAAACTTCTCATATGCTAACTTTTTCTCCCTTACTACTCTCTTCACATCATCATTCCACCAATCGCTCCTCTTCCCTCCCACATCCACTTTCCTGTAACCACAAACTTCTGCTGAACACTCTAACACTACATTTTTAAAACTACCCCATACCTCTTCGACCCCATTGCCTATGCTCTCATTAGCCCATCTATCCTCCAATAGCTTTTTATATCTTACCCTAACTGCCTCCTCTTTTAGTTTATAAACCTTCACCTCTCTCTTCCCTGATGCTTCTATTCTCCTTGTATCCCATCTACCTTTTACTCTCAGTGTAGCTACAACTAGAAAGTGATCTGATATATCTGTGGCCCCTCTATAAACATGTACATCCTGAAGTCTACTCAACACTCTTTTATCTACCAATACATAATCTAACAAACTACTGTCATTTCGCCCTACATCATATCTTGTATACTTATTTATCCTCTTTTTCTTAAAATATGTATTACCTATAACTAAGCCCCTTTCTATACAAAGTTCAATCAAAGGGCTCCCATTATCATTTACACCTGGCACCCCAAACTTACCTACCACACCCTCTCTAAAAGTTTTTCCTACTTTAGCATTCAGGTCCCCTTCCACAATTACTCTCTCACTTGGTTCAAAGGCTCCTATACATTCACTTAACATCTCCCAAAATCTCTCTCCTCTGCATACCTCTTTTCTCCAGGTGCATACACGCTTATTATGACCCACTTCTCGCATCCAACCTTTACTTTAATCCACATAATTCTTGAATTTACACATTCATATTCTCTTTTCTCCTTCCATAACTGATCATTCAACATTACTGCTACCCCTTCCTTTGCTCTAACTCTCTCAGATACTCCAGATTTAATCCCATTTATTTCCCCATACCGAAACTCCCCTACCCCCTTCAGCTTTGTTTCGCTTAGGGCCAGGACATCCAACTTCTTTTCATTCATAACATCAGCAATCATCTGTTTCTTGTCATCCGCACTACATCCACGCATTTAAGCATCCTAGTTTTATAAAGTTTTTCTTCTCTTTTTTAGTAAATGTCTACAGGAGAAGGGGTTACTAGCCCATTGCTCCCGGCATTTTAGTCGCCTCATACGACACGCATGGCTTACGGAGGAAAGATTATTTTCCACTTTCCCATGGACAATAGAAGAAATAAAGAGGAACAAGAGCTATTTAGAAAAAGGAGAAAAACCTAGATGTATGTATATATATATGCATGTGCGTGTCTGTGAAGTGTGACCAAAGTGTAAGTAGGAGTAGCAAGATATCCCTGTTATCTAGCGTGTTTATGAGACAGAAAAAGAAACCAGCAATCCTACCATCATGCAAAACAGTTACAGGTTTCTGTTTCACAGTCATCTGGCAGGACGGTAGTACTTCCCTGGGTGGTTGCTGTCTACCAACCTACTACCTTTATATATATAATATATATATAAATATATATATATATATTATATATATATATATGTTATATACATATATATATATATATATATATTGTATGTATATATATATGTATATATGTATATTTATATATATATATTTATATATATATGTATTATATGTATGTATATATGTATATATATATATGTGTATATATATATATGTATATATATATATGTATATATATATGTGTATATATATATATGTATGTATATATATGTATATATATATATATATATATATATTTATATATATATCCTTATATATATATATTTGTATATATATATATAAGTATATATATATTTATATATATATATATATATATATATATATACGTATATATATATATATGTATATATATATATATATATGTATATATATATATATATATATATATATATATATATATATATATATATATATATATATATTTATATATATATATATATATATAGTTGTAAATAGGTAAAATTGGTCAATTAGCAAAAACTCGTTTAAAATGAAGTCCTTTCTAAAATTTTCTCTCATACGTTTTAAGACATATTTTTTTCATTTATGTTAATGTAAAAATTAATAATTTTGCATCAAAAGAATCTTAGAAAACTTACCTAACCTTATTATAACAAGCTCAGTTTAATTAAGCCTAATCCAATTAAATATATTTCAGATCAGCTTACAATAATTTGATAATAAACAAACACAATGAAATATATTTTTTTTCGTTAGGTTCAGAATGGTTTTTGCCAAATTATTGCATACACAAATTTTCGCTTGCCTTATTCGGCAAGAAGAGCGTTGCTATTTAAGCCAAAATCGCAAGTTTTACCTATTCGGCACCACATATATACGTATATATAATATGTACACACGCTCACAAAAGAACCACATACCATTAGCATTCGTAGTCCATTATTATAATTTCCTTTCTTTAACATAATAGAAAAATTTATTAATCGTATGATAATTTATGCAGCTCTTAAAGGCCTTTCACATCCCCGGAGCTAATTAATTAGCTTAATTAATTACTGCTTTTATTATAGACCATGTTTGAAGTGGGCAATTAGCGCGGTCATAATTATAATTGTGGTAGTAATAGATAATGATTATTATTAGTGTTGACAGACATATATTTTGGTTTTTGCTTTTACTCATTTGTGATATAAAGATGTTTAGTACTGTTTAGTGTCTGTAATGGCTTGATAAAACTACTGGAGAGCGAAACGTTGCCACAGTAAAATGTCACATTAGTGGCACTTTCCATATTCAAATTCACTTGTGTCCTTTTACTTAACAGTTTTATTTTAAGTATGAAACATTGAAAAATGTTACAAACATTTCAAAACTATCTGACAATTTGTAGATGAAACTTTAGACAACGTTTCTGTCCATATTTAAGCGTTAACTAGTTATTATTGATAATGAGTATGAACAGACCGAAACATCGTCTATAGTTTAATCTTCAGATTGTGGATTAGTTGTGAGTACAAAGTAATAACAAATACAAGAGTTATTAAGATGATCGAAGAGGGTGGACCGAAACGTCGTCCAGTTTCTATTTGCTATGTAAGGGGTTTGCTGTGAAAGAGTTAAGATTATGTTAAACACTTGTTAGATATTAACATTCAGTCAAGAGCAAAATATATTTAGGTGTCCCCAAAGAGGTGGAAATATAAACAAACATGCAGTATAATGTGATCCTTTATTGACAACGTTTCGCCCACACAGTGGGCTTTTTCAAGTCACAGACAGATCTACCTGGAGTGGAATGTACGCGAGTATTTATAGTCAGGTTCAGAATGCTGAAACACTCGCGTACCTTCCACCCCAGGTAGATCTGTCTGTGACTTGAAAAAGTCCACTGTGTGGGCGAAACGTTGTCAATAAAGGATCACATTATACTGCATAAGTGTTTATATTTCCATTGTGTCTGTATTTTATACCATTTATTCCCATCCCCAAAGAGGTACCTATAAATGATTAAGAAATGGTATGGTGATACAGACAAGGTGTGGGAAAAGACACTTAAATACAGCTCAGGACATTTATTAAAGGAAACGTTTCTCCACGAGTGGCTTCTTCAGTCCTAATACAGAGATAACCGAGAAAACGAGAATATATAGTGGCAGTAGTCAGGTGAAATGTCGCGTAGGTAGGACTAGTAGTAATTGTAGAGAGACGGATTGGGTTGGAGAAGAACCTGTCGACATCATGTTACAGCGGTCTCCAAAATCGGTAATATCCTGTTGATTAGCAATTTGGAAATAGTAAATGCCTAATTTTCTTTTTTTTCAGTATTTTGTTTAAAACTTGGGAATGTCTCATCCGATAGGCTTCACATGTTCTATGAGGTTCTGAATTTGATATTGACTTGTGCAGGTGCCCTCGCCTAGTAGGGTGATTGAAGCTTTGAGTAGTTTCAAGTTTAGGTTGGATAAATACATGGTAGGTTACTGAAAGCAGTGAAGAGTTTTTATGAGGATAGTGAGGCTCAAGTTAGAGTATGTAGGAAAGAGGGAGATTATTTCTCAGTAAAAGTAGGCCTTAGACAAGGATGTGTGATGTCACCGTGGTTGTTTAATATATTTATAGATGGCGTTGTAAGAGAAGTAAATGTGAGGGTCTTGGCAAGAGGCGTGGAGTTAAAAGATAAAGAATCACACATAAAGTGGGAGTTGTCACAGTTGCTCTTTGCTGATGACACTGTGCTCTTGGGAGATTCTGAAGAGACGTTGCAGAGGTTGGTGGATGAATTTGGTAGGATATGTAAAAGAAGAAAATTAAAAGTGAATACAGGAAAGAGTAAGGTTATGAGGATAACAAAAAGATTAAGTGATGAAAGATTGGATATCAGATTGGAGGGAGAGAGTATGGAGAAGGTGAATGTATTCAGATATTTGGGAGTGGACGTGTCAGCGGATGGGTCTATGAAAGATGAGGTGAATCATAGAATTGATGAGGGGAAAAGGGTGAGCGGTGCACTTAGGAGTCTGTGGAGACAAAGAACTTTGTCCTTGGAGGCAAAGAGGGGAATGTGTGAGAGTATAGTTTTATCCAACGCTCTTATATGGGTGTGAAGCATGGGTGATGAATGTTGCAGCGAGGAGAAGGCTGGAGGCAGTGGAGATGTCATGTCTGAGGGCAATGTGTGGTGTGAATATAATGCAGAGAATTCGTAGTTTGGAAGTTAGGAGGAGGTGCGGGATTGCCAAAACTGTTGTCCAGAGGGCTGAGGAAGGGTTGTTGAGGTGGTTCGGACATGTAGAGAGAATGGAGCGAAACAGAATAACTTCAAGAGTGTGTCAATCTGTAGTGGAAGGAAGGCGGGGTAGGGGTCGGCCTAGGAAAGGTTGGAGGGAGGGGGTAAAGGAGGTTTTGTGTGCGAGGGGCTTGGACTTCCAGCGGGCATGCGTGAGCGTGTTTGATAGGAGTGAATGGAGACAAATGGTTTTTAATACTTGACGTGCTGTTGGAGTGTGAGCAAAGTAACATTTATGAAGGGATTCAGGGAAACCGGCAGGCCGGACTTGAGTCCTGGAGATGGGAAGTACAGTGCCTGCACTCTGAGGAGGGGTGTTAATGTTGCAGTTTAAAAACTGTAGTGTAAAGCACCCTTCTGGCAAGACAGTGGTGGAGTGAATGGTGGTGAAAGTTTTTCTTTTTCGGGCCACCCTGCCTTGGTGGGAATCGGCCAGTGTGATAATAAAACAAAAATACATGAGTGAGAGGGGTTAGATTTGAGTGGGACTTGCACACAAGTTAAAAGATTTATTAGAGCTTATTGTTAGGGTAGCACTGAAAGTCGGTTGGACAAGTATTCTGTTAGTGAGTTGGCTTTATGAAGGACTTGCCCAGTATGGGCCAACAGGCATAATGCAGTGTTCCTTCTTTATGTTCTATATATTCAGGCTCCCTCACTCTTTTGTGTTATATATAGCAAAGCCTCAATTTTTAAAGGGGTGGACCGGCGGAAAGCCTTGGTCAGATGACCAAAATCGCCGGCTGCGGGTCCTGTTTCCTGATAAACTTAGTGACTTTGAAAATGGTCGAAGTGGAACCGAAACGCGGTCGTTAAGCTTCGCCTATATACAGGTTATTTGTGTGTTGTTCCAGTCACGGTATTGTGCCTTTTTGTTCCTTCCATAGTCCCAATTTTGTTTTTCATGCGAGAACTTGTGAACGCCACTTCTCATCAGCATCAGCATTCCAACACTGATGTTGTGTCTTAGAAGAAAGTTGAAATAGTTTTGATAAATTAGACACATGTGCAACTTTTGGGTATCTTTATGGAGGAAACGTTTCGCCACACAGTGGCTTCATCAGTCCATACGTAGGAGAAACTTGAAGAACAGGAGGAGAATGAGGTAATCAGTCCCTCAACCTTGAGTCGATGTGTTCAGTTCATCAATCTTGAATAGAATACGGCATATCAGCGGAGAAGCAGCTTATAAACCGTATGGCAGGATAGGTGCAGCAGTCATAGGTCGTGTCACATTTGTTCAATGTGGAAGTAGGTCGTGCCCAAGAATTAGGCAAGCGAAGAATTCCTAAGATACCCAAAAGTTGCACATGTGTCTAATTTATCAACATGTCGGTTCTCTGAACCATTCATCTGAAATAGTTTTGTTGAAGTGTGTAGTTACCAGTTTGTTAATTTTATTTTTAAAATAGTATTACTTTCCGCAAAATAACTTCAGTCTTCAGTGGCTGATGCATTTGGTGAACAACATGTATACCAATAAGATTAGGTTGTGTAGATTCAAGTTTGTCAGTTTACTAACAATTAAGAATCGTCGATTTCCGAGCAATAACGGCAGAGTACATCTGATTGTTGAAGATTGAGACACTTATGCAGCATATGGAAATCTTTATTCAGGAAACGTTTCGCCACACAGTGGCTTCATCAGTCCTTGCTTAAGGAAAGCCTCACGTTGACTTTGGGTTGTGTAAGTTTAAATTTACCAATCTTATTAAACAAATTGTTAAGATAAGATTTAGTTCTGATTTTTAATCCCGTGAGTTAACCATCCGATATATCTTAATAAAGTCGGTGCGTCATCTGGGACTGTCTTATTTCCGTTGGGGATTCTTTAAATCTTGTACCCCAGGATGCGTCCCACAACAATCGACTAGCTCCCAGGTACCTATTTACTGCTAGGTGAGCAGGGTCAGCAGGTGTAAGGAAACATGCTCAACGTTTTCACCCATGCCGGGGATTGAATCACGGACAGTCAGTATGTGAACCGAGTGCGCTATCAACCGAGCCACAAGATCCTTTGGTTTTTCCGTCTAATAATTGGAGACTGTCTCTTAATTGGCTTCAAACCTTCAAATCTGGTATATCGTAATTAGAGAAATTTTGAGATTTATTTTGGACTGTATTCGTATAAAGCAGTCAATTTTATTAAGGAAATTATGAAAATTTAAATAATTTTCTTGCGATAATTTGTGAATGCCACATCCGATCGGCTTCAAACCTATTATGCTGATATATCTTACTTAAGCTTTAGATTGTTAATAAAGTGTTCTTGTCTCTGTAACCGAGAGGTTTTAGCGTTTATTTTTTCCTTGTTTCATCTCTATTGCTCCTGGCTACTTTCTGTACTCGACTGAAGAAGCCTTCTATGTAGGGCGAAACGTTTCGGAATAAAGATACCTAACTGTTGCACATGTGTCTTAGCTACCAACTTGTCGGTATTGTATATCATTTTGATATTCAGCTCATAGGACGTATGTAAATTCCAGTCTATTAAAAAATCTTTTTTTTTTCTTTACAAGTTGTGCAGATTTAAAATATAGGAAAAAAAAAGGCTGAGAAATATTGAAAATTCGCATTTTTATGAAGTTTTTAAAGTGTCTTTAGTTAAATATCGTTTTTTCGTACTTTTTTATTTTAGTCAGTTATATTCCCAGGAATTGGTCTGTTATTCCTCAAAGGTTTTTCCCTTATAACTTGCAAAAGCCTCATCTAATCGGCTTCAATTTTTCAACTCTGAATTATAACTAGGAACATTTTCATGGTTCTATTTCAGCCCGTCCTCTAAATCAGACATCATGGCGCTGGTGTAAAAACAGTCAATTGAGTAACTGTTGTAGGCGCCTTAACAGAAGTATTGCTCTAGCCGTGTGCAGTGAGTGTCTGTTTTCTGTTTGTGCCGCAGAGTTTTTATTGCCTTTTTTTTTATATTTTTTTTCCGTTGTGGTATGTTATACTTTATTTTCGTATGGATATAGGACATCCTAATCTAACTTAAAAGTGTGATGCAAACCGTATGTGAAAAATTGCTCGGTGGACGGATTGACCATTTGGACAGGCCGGTGTCTTTTTGTCATTTCCATAAAGTTATTTCTGATTCTCGTTTCTATGCGATAACTCCAGAAAGCCTCTTCTGATCTACACACACACACACACACATAGAAAGGAATGAACTTATCAACGACAGCCAGCACGGTTTCAAGGACGGGAAATCCTGCGTCACAAATCTACTGGAGTTCTATGACAGGGTGATGGCAGTAAGATATTTTCTTGGACTGTAAGAAGGCGTTTGACACAGTTCCACACAAGAGATTAGTGCGAAAGCTGGAGGACCAGGCGGGGACAACAGGGAAGGCACTGCAATGGATCAAGGATTACCTGTCAGGAAGACATCAGCAAGTCATGATACGTGGCGAGGTGTCAGACTGGGCGCCTGTAACGAGCGGGGTGCCACAGGGATCAGTCCTAGAACCGGTGCTGTTTTTGGTATTTGTGAACGACATGACGAAAAAAATAGACTCCGAAGTGTCCCTGTTTGCAGATGTGAAGTTGAAGAATTCAATCGGACGAGAACCAGGCAGAACTACAGAGGGATCTGGACAGCCTGGAGGCCTGGTCCAGCAACTGCCTCCTGGAGTTCAACCCTACCAAGTGCAAAGTCATGAAGATTGGGGAAGGGCAAAAAATACCACAGACGGAGTACAGTCTAGGAGGCCAGAGCCTACAAACCTCACTCAAGGAAAAGGATCTTGGGGTGAGTATAACACTGGGTACATCTCCTGAGGCGCACATGAACCAAATAACTGCTGCAGCATACAGGCGCCTGGCAAACCTAATAAGGAATCGTTAATAAGGAATCTTAATAAGGAATCGTTCAGGACACTGTACACCGTGTACGTTAGGCCCATATTGGAGTATGCAACGCCAGTTTGGAACCCCTCACCTAGCCAAGAACGTAAGGAAACTAGAGAATGTGCAGAGGTTTGCAACAAGACTAGTCCCGGAGCTAAGGGGTATGTCCTACGAGGAGAAGTTAAGGGAAATTGACCTGACGACACTGAAAGACAGGAGAGATAGGGGGTTATGATAACGACGTATAAAATACTGAGAGGACTTGACAAGGTGGACAGAGACAGGATGTTCCAGAGATGGGACTCAGCAACAAGGGGTCACAGTTGGAAGTTGAAGACTCAGAAGAACCACAGGGATGTTAGGAAGTATTTCTTCAGTCACAGAGTTGTCAGGAAGTGAAATAGTCTGGGAAGTGATGTAGTGGAGGCAGGATCCATACATAGCTTTAAGCAGACGTACGATAAAGCTCATGGTTCAGGGAGAGTGACCTAGTAGCGACCAGTGAAGAGGTGGGGCCAGGAGCTTGGACTCGACCCCTGCAACCTCAACTAGGTGAGTACACACACACACACACACACACACACACACACACACACACACACACACACACACACACTTGACTCCACACCATAAATCTTCCTGGAATTATAGTGTCACTAAGAGGGAATGGCGTGATGACAGCTGTAACCTGCTTGTTAGTTGAAGATGTGAGGAGGCCAGAAGAAGGTTATTAATTATCACACGTGTTGACTGATGGACGCCAGGTACCTGAGGAAATTTGTTTGTTTACCTTCCACATCTGGTTTTTGACGTGTCATTTGCTCTGAATTTTACGAGAATTATTTATTATTATTATTATTATTATTATTGTTGTTGTTGTTGTTATAATTGCTGTTATTATTACACAGCACTATTGTTAATATACATTTTTTTATTGTTCTTATATGGCGAAGCGGTAAATCCGTAAGGGTTATTCCTCCTGGGAAATTAAAGGTAATTAGGTTTAATCCAGTTAGACGCTAGCTCTAATGCCTTGCATCAAGATCCTTTCACCAACATCAAGGCATTCCTCCTGAAGGAAACGTCAATATGAACACTGATTTTGTTTCGAGATTTCATCTTCAGAAGTGTTAATTATCTTCATCGATTTATGTTTGCAGAAGGGAGCGGGGGTCGAGTACTGGCTCCTTGTGGTTATGCTGTAAGGTGATGCAAGATATTGATGCGCTCTACATTAAACAACAACAACATCCCTGACCACTAACTCCTCTCACAAGCAGAGTTGTTGATTATCTGAAATGTAAAGCCTTTTAGACTGAAAATGTTTGTCTCGGTATATGTGTTGTTAGGTAAGACACATATGCAGCAGTTAGGTATCTTTATTTCGAAACGTTTCGCCTACACAGTAGGCTTCTTCAGTCGAGAAGATACGTGAAGACGATGTAATCAGCCCATCACCCTTGAAGTTTTGAGGTGGTCAGTCCCTCAGTCTGGAGAAGAGTATTGTTCCATAGTCTGAAACAATATGGAGTTGAAGTGGCAGGATGGAGCCTTATATAACACCAGGAGGTGAGATGTAGGCCACTAGTAGAGGTAAGAATGTTGTCGTTGGAAGGTTAGGTCCCTCTCAAATCCAGCCATTCTCACTAGTAGAAGTTGACAAAGTTTATTTCAGGTCTGTACCAAGATACCCTTGTGTTGCAGTGTCTGACAGAGTGAACATTAAAATGGTATAAAATACCGACAGGTTTTAACTCATTACTTGAATGTATTGGCCTTGTCTATCAATTTGTCAAGTGTCTTGTCTGTTGAAGAGTTCCCGTGTTGGATTCATCAGTACTGTCTCCTCCCGAGACAGTAATAATGAATCTTACTTCCAGTATTAAGGCTAAAAGGCAGTTCAGCAGTGTACTCACTGAGGTGTACCCACTTTTACTCACTGCGTTAGAATTGTACTTGTATTCATTGAATTGTGTTTACGCTGATCGAATCTTAGCTCCTGGGCTCTTCTTTTGTAGAATACGTGCTGCTTGCTTAGAGAGTCCGTCCCGATGATTGCACGAATTATGATGCGGAGACTCTTCTGTGGCTGTGTTTGTTCATTGATGTCTGTTGTCACTGCAGTTGTTTGAAGAAATCAACGTCTTAGTGTTCCTCTTGCTTTTGTCAATGGAAATACTGTATTAGTATTGCTGCTTAGATATTGTTCCTGGGCCCACTTTGAACCTCTTTCTAACTGGCATTACTTTGGAGCAGAACTTCTCAAGGCTGAGGGACTGACAACCTCAAATCTACGACTTCAAGGGTGATGGACTGATTACATCGTCTTCACATCTCTACTGCTCCCGCCTACTTTCTGTACTCGACTGAAGAAGCCTACTGTGTAGGCGAAACGTTTCGAAATAAAGTTGCCTAAATGTTGCCTATGTGTCTTATCTACCAACCTTGTTTCTGGCATATTGGAGGTGCCGAATCTTTAAGCATCCCTTCAAGTGAAGAGTTCTTGATCCAAAGAATTGGAAATGCCTTTCACTTTCTTAGATACAAAGCTGATTATCTTCTATTCCTTCAGGTTAGACATCAGGTCAGCACATTCTTAGAATAGTCAGACCTAGGTAACAAAATTTAGATTTCGTATCTAACGAATAAGGTCCCTAAGACTAATCTACTTAGCTATTTTGAAGACACAGATGCAAAACACACTTTTATTGTGATGATTCGCTGTGTAGAGATTTACCAAGTTAATGACTTGATAAAGCTCCACACAGAGCTTAGTCTTGTGAGGGGAATCTGAGCGATGTGAAAACATCTAGAAGATAACCAGGGAGGAGAGGAGGTATGCTTAGTGGCACTCTTCACAGGTATTCCTCACTGGGAGGTATGCGCTGAGATATTCCTCACATCGCTCAGATATACCACTCCTCACAGGTATCCCTCACTGGCGGGAACCTCTGAGACATTCTTCACATCGCCGAGATATATCACTTCACAGGTATCCCTCACTGGGAGATATCCTCTTGAGACATTCCTCACTCTCTGCACCTGTGTCTTTTCTTCATTACTTATACACTTCGATCATGTCTCCCCTCATTCTTCTAGTCTTTAAATATGCATGAATTAGTACTGTAATTATGCGTTAAAGCGAGCTGAGTGTGGATACAGAGATAAATGTTTGTTGTTAACCCGCTGTTCACCTTCGCACTCCGACATTTTCCGACCGAGGGTAAGAAAACGTCTATATTTGAACATGTGTCCACTCGTACTGAGTGAAGCGATCGAGTTGAGCCTTGTCTTACTGTGATAGATTAGAACATGTTCTATATTCATCTCTTAGTCTGTCCCCTTCCACTCTGCTTCCTGAGCTATAGGGTTAGTCTTTTTTTGTGTGTGTATCGGACCTCGTATACCTTAGTCATTATCACTGTATGCATATACCTTGGTCATTATCACTGTGTGTATATAACTTGGCCATTATTACTGTGTGTATGTACCTTGGTCATTATCACTGTGTGTATGTACCTTGGTCATTATTACTCTGTGTACGTACCTTGGTCACTATCACTGTGTGTATGTACCTTGGTCATCATCACTGTGTGTATGTACCTTGGTCACTATCATTTTGTATGTACCTTGGTCACTATCACTGTATGTACCTTGGTCACTATCACTGTGTGTATGTACCTTGGTCACTATCACTGTGTGTATGTACTTTGGTCACTATCACTGTGTGTATGTACCTTGGTCACTGTCACTGTGTGTATGTACCTTGGTCACTATTACTGTGTATGTACCTTGGTCACTATCACTATGTACCTTGGTCACTATCACTGTGTGTATGTACCTTGGTCACTATCACTGTGTATGTACCTTGGTCACTATCACTGTGTATGTACCTTGGTCACTATCACTGTGTGTATGTACCTTGGTCACTATCACTGTGTGTATGTACCTTGGTCATTATCACTGTGTATGTACCTTGGTCATTATAACTGTATGTATGTACCTTGGTCACTATCACTGTGTGCATGTACCTTGGTCACTATCACTGTGTGTATGTACCTTGGTCATTATCACTGTGTGTATGTACCTTGGTCATTATCACTGTGTGTATGTACCTTGGTCATTATCACTGTGTGTATATACCTTGGTCATTATCACTGTGTGTATATACCTTGGTCACTATCACTGTGTGTATATACCTTGGTCACTATCACTGTGTGTATGTACCTTGGTCATTATCACTGTGTGTATGTACCTTGGTCGTTATTACTGTGTGAATGTACCTTGGTCATTATCACTGTGTGTATGTACCTTGGTCATTATTACCTTGGTCACTATCACTGTGTGTATGTACCTTGGTCGTTATTACTGTGTGAATATACCTTGGTCATTATAACTGTATGTATGTACCTTGGTCACTATCACTGTGTGTATGTACCTTGGTCACTATCACTGTGTGTATGTACCTTGGTCATTATCACTGTGTGTATGTACCTTGGTCATTATCACTGTGTGTATGTACCTTGGTCATTATCACTGTGTGTATGTACCTTGGTCATTATCACTGTGTGTATATACCTTGGTCACTATCACTGTGTGTATGTACCTTGGTCATTATCACTGTGTGTATATACCTTGGTCACTATCACTGTGTGTATGTACCTTGGTCGTTATTACTGTGTGAATATACCTTGGTCATTATCACTGTGTCAACGATGTCAGATGAACATGTCACCTTTAAGTTCTCTTTTAATTATATTCCACAAAAAATCCTTCATAAAATATACTGTAAAAAAATATATTGCATTAAAATATGAAGGTGTGGAAATAATTAAGCTCAGTGCCATGTTTCACTATTAAATAAATATTACTAATAGCTTCCACAGTTTAAACAAAGCTCCCTTGTATTTTTTGGCGCTTTTATACATTTAAATTAAACTTCTGTTTTAGGTGAGGTGGACACTTAAAAGGCCTACTAAGAGAGCTCTTGTTGGGTTGTTCGTTTACTATTGTTCTGGGTACTATGAGCACATAAAAGATCTATAAAGAGTTATCTTTATCGTTTATTGTTGTGGGTGATGGGAGCGAATAAAAGACCTGGTAAAAGTGGACGCGTTCATAAACTATTGTTCCAGTAGCGGTGATAAAATAGGAGAAGCACAAAGCACAAGTTGGAGTTACCACAAGTGAGTAGTACACAGACACGCAGAACTGAGTAACGTTTAATATAACAACGTTAAAATCACGATTTTCTAAAGCTCTCCTTGAGAGACGTTGTCCTAAGAAAACTCTGCTTTGATTTTTTTTTTTTTTTTTTTTAAGATTTTGCCATCAAACTGTCTAGTTGATTATGCACCTCATGTCCATCATGTGGAGGACAGCTCAAGAATATATGGATGCACAAGAGGCCTAGGAACTAGGCTCAGAAATGGTTAACAAGAGTACATCTAGAATTATATCTACAAGTATCTTATTTGTTGCAAGCAAATTTCAGATAGTTGCTTAATCTGTGTGGTATCTTATTTTCATTAATAAAATATCTTTACGTTTCACGTAGGTTATTATATTGTCTATTTGTATATTCCTCAATAAGTGGACAATGGTAGTGTTCAGCTCTGTTCTCGGTGTTGTTGTATCACCCATATTTGTCAGCGCAGTGCCTTCCTGCCAGGCACTCTGTCTTCCTACCAGGCACTCTGCCTTGCTACCAGGCACTCCACCTTCCTACTAGGCACTCTTCCTATCAGGCACTCTGCCTTGCTACCAGGCACTCCACCTTCCTACTAGGCACTCTTCCTATCAGGCACTCTGCCTTGCTACCAGGCACTCCACCTTCCTACTAGGCACTCTTCCTACCAGGCACTCTGCCTTCCAACCAGTGAGCAAATATTAGACATTAAAGAAGCGTTCTAATCAGGTTGTTTATATACTTCGGTACTGGTTGCGGTGCGTAAATTAAAGACGTATAAAGAGAGCTTTTGTTTACTAATGTATTTTTTGTATCTTTAAAAGAAGAATTTGCACTTTGGTACCAGGTAACGGGAGCCCTTAAGAGAGAGACAAACAGAGCTCTTGTTTATGAACTTGTGTACTGTTTACTGTAAGAGAGCTACAAAAAGCTTTTATTTATAAACTTGTTTACTGTTTGCTGTGAGCAAGTAAGAGAGCCACAAAGAAACTAACAACGAGGTTTACCCCACAATAACACAGCGTATAAGTGGCTGGGCCGCGGGAACGAGGCAGCTGGCGTAATATACGCCAGAAAATAATTCACCGTAAACGCCGCTTGTAATCCACTACACAGGGGAATAGATGTTGTCTCGACGACACACACGGGAGGGATATATGCTGGAACGACACCACACACACACACACACACACACACAGATGAATCACAGGGATGTTAGGAAGTATTTCTTCAGACACAGAGTAGTCAGTAAGTGGAATAGTTTGGGAAGCGATGTAGTGGAGGCAGGATCCATACATAGCTTTAAGCAGAGGTATGGTAAAGCTCACGGCTCAGGGAGAGTGACCTAGTAGCGATCAGTGAAGAGGCGGGGCCAGGAGCTCGGACTCGACCCCCGCAACTTCAACTAGGTGAGTACACACACACACACACACACACACACACACACACAGGAAGTGGAATAATCTGGCAAGTGAAGTACTGGAGGCAGGATCCATACATAGCTTTATGAAGAGGTATGATAAAGCTCATGGAGCCCGAAGAGTGATCTAGTAGCAGCCAGTGAAGAGGCTGGGCCAGGAGCTGTGAATCGACCCCTGCAACCACAACTAGGTGAGCACACACATACATACACACTGTACATACTGTACACCGTGCACGTCAGGCCCATACTGGAATATGCAGCACCAGTCTGGAACTCACAGCTGGTCAGGCACGTCATGAAATTAGAGCAAGTGCAAAGGTTTGCAACAATGATAGTTCCAGAGCGAAGGGGAATGTCCTACGAAGAAAGGTTGAGGGAAATCGGCCTGACGACACTGGAGGACAGGAGGGTTAGAGGAGACATGATAACGATATACAAAATACTGCGTGGAATAGATAAGGTGGACAAACAGGATGTTCCAGAGATGGGACACAGAAACAAGGGGTCACAATTGGAAGTTGAAGACTCAGATAAGTCAAAGGGATGTTAGGAAGTATTTCTTCAGTCATAGAGTTGTCAGGAAGTGGAATAGTCTGGCAAGTGATGTAGTGGAGGCGGGAACCATACATAGCTTTAAGATGAGGTATGATGATAAAGCTCGTGGAGCAAGGAGAGATAGGACCTAGTAGTGATCAGTGAAAAGGCGGGGCCAGGAGCTGAGTCTCACCCCCTGTAACCACAAATAGTTGAGTACACACACACAGGAGGGTCTGCTTATTTACGATGTTAACCAGTTTTCTAAAGTTAAATTATCTTTTGATGTCTGTTTTATCCCTAGCGTAAGTGCTCCGGCCCAGGAGAGAGTGGCGGAGTAAACCTTGTTGACTGAGTGAACTCGGCTGCCTAAATGAGACAGGGTAAGCGTGGTGCTGGCTGAGCTGGGCAGGCCTATAGGCACGAAATATGAACCCAGCTGGGCATACAGAGGGATATATGCTGGGACAACACACACTGTAGGGATATATGCTGGGACAACACACACTGTAGGGATATATGCTGGGACAACACACACTGTAGGGATATATACTGGGACAACACACACTGTAGGGATATATGCTGGGACAACACACACTGTAGGGATATATACTGGGACAACACACACTGTAGGGATATGGGCTGGGACAACACACACTGTAGGGATATATGCTGGGACAACACACACTGCAGGGATATATGCTGGGACAACACACACTGGAGAGATATAGGCTGGGACAAAACACACTGGAGGGATATATAATGGGACAACACACACTGTAGGGATATATGCTGGGACCACACTCACCAGAAAGATATATGCTGGGACAACACAAACTGGAGGGATATATGCTGAGACCGAAAGACTTCAGGGATATAGGCCGTAAGCTGTTATAGCAATCACAACCCAGCTGATCTGTTATGTTAACACCACGCTTCTCTCAACACAGTAATGATGTATAATACAGACAGGATGAGGAATTAGACACAAGTGCAACACCTGAATATCTTTATTAGAAGACGTTTCGCCAACCAGTGGCTTTATTCAAGACAAACATTGTATGACAAAGTAATCAGAACTTGCAGAACAATACACAATACAGGTGTTGAACACGTGTGTATTTCCTCACTATGCTCCACTTTTTAAGCCTGCTACCTGGTGTCTACCTGGAGGGCATTCCGGGGATCAACGCCCCCACGGCCCTGTCCATGACCAGACCGCCTGGTGGATCAGGGCTTGATCAACTAGGCTGTTAATGCTGGTCGCACGCAGTCCAACATACGAACCACAGCCCGGCTGATCTGGCACTGACTTTAGGTATCTGTCCACCTCCCTTTTGAAGACAACCAGGGGTCTATTGGTAATTCCCCTTATGGCTGATGGGAGGCTGTTGAACAGTCTTGGACCCTGGACACTTATTGTGTTTTCTCTTAGTGTACCAGTTTCTCCCCTATATTTCACTGGGGGTATGTTGCATCACCTGCCAAGTCTTTTGCTTTCGTAGGGAGTGATTTTTGTGTGCAGATTAGGGACCAATGCCATTAACTGTTAATAATTTAGTCAAATGTTGAAGCAGCAACTGACTATTAATAGCATTCGTTCAGTGAGAACGTAAACCTCCTTAAATGATGCCAAATTAGGTACAAAAGACAAAGAAGAGAAGGTAAACAACAAAGACAGTGTTATAATAATAAAGACTTGGGTTGTTGTATTTGTCTGTATCATCTGATGCCAAATTTCTTTACCGATTCAATATTAAAGTTTAAATGACTTGCTGACATATATTTATGCTGCTGACAGTATGAACATTGAAATGGTATAAAATACCGACAGGTTGTTAGGTAAGACACATATGCAACAGTTAGGCATCTTTATTTCGAAACGTTTCGCCTACACAGTAGGCTTCTTCAGTCGAGCACAGAAAAATTGATAGAAGCAGAAGATATATAACTGTTGCATATGTGTCTTACCTGCTGACAGTATGTAAACAAGACACACAATGCGGGTTATGATATTTTATTGTGAAGATGTTTCGTCGTTCAACAAGGACTTCAAAGTTCCTGGTGTCGTCATCACAGTAAAATGCCATAATCTGCAATTTGTGACTTGCACACTGTCGGTATACTCTACTTTTGTATTGCTATACTCCCGCCACAGACAAAAAAGATGAGTATTTGTATCACAACACCTTCGTCTCACACCCGAAACATCCTGGTTTAATCTCTAGTAGCTCAACGTTTTTGACCTTTGATCTTTGACCTTTTTTTTCTCCTAGCCTAACCTTAGGGAGCTCGTTTGCATTATAAGTCGATATGTATTTTTTTCTTGTATGCTTGATAAAACCCAGTCTTGGGTGAAACGTCCATATAAAGGATTCCCTACTTCCAGCTTTCATTTTTACCTGCTGCCTCTGTTTACCTAGCAGTGAGTAGGTACTTGGGTGTTAGTCGATCATTATGAGTGGTATCCTGGTGATGCCATCATATGGTCTGGTAGGCCATCATATGGTCTGGTAGGCCATCATATGGCCTACCAGACCATATGATGGCATCACAAATATTAACCGTCAACACGACAACCATACTAGGAACGTTACATCTCTTTAAAAAAATGTATACGTTATTTAGCAAAGTTTTATACACTTGTAAATATACGGAGACAGTTACAACCTCCATCGAAGATTGTAGTGTGTGTTGTACGTTCTTGTGAGTTCTTGCTAATTGACCAGTTTTACCCATTTGGCACGACATTATATATATATATATATATATATATATATATATATATATATATATATATATATATATATATATATATATATATGTCGTGCCGAATATGTAAAACTGGTCAATTAGCAAGAACTCATTTAAAATTAAGTTCTTTCTAAAATTTTCTCTTATACGTTTAAAGATATATTTTTTTCATTAATGTTGATGTAAAAATTTATAATTTTGCACCAAAAGGAACTTAGAAAACTTACCTAACCTTATTATAACAAGCGCAATTTATTTTAGCCTAACCCAACTAAATATATTTTAGATTTGTTTACAGTAATTTAATACTAAACAAACACAGTGAAATATATTTTTTTCGTTAAGTTCAGAATGATTTTGGCGAAATTATTGCATACACAAATTTTCACTTGTCCTATATGGCAAGATGAGCGTTGCTATTTAAGCCAAGATCGCAAGTTCTGCCTACTCGGCACGACATATGTATATATATATATATATATATATATATATATATATATATATATATATATATATATATATATATATATATATATATATATATATATATAATAGACACAATGTTAGGTACAACACATTACAGTCAAACAGTTTATATAAAAAAACTTCTTGATTTTACCTATAATTCATAACATAGTCCTTGGTTGGTAAGTATAGCCTAAGACAAGACTAAGTAATTTTCCAAGTAAAGCATTGTTAATGTAATATGAAAGAGTTGCTAGTTATAATCTCAGAGAACACTGTCCAGTAAGTGTTGCTAGTTATAATCTCAGAGAACACTGTCCAGTAAGTGTTGCTAGTTATAATCTCAGAGAACACTGTCCAGTAAGAGTTGCTAGTTATAATCTCAGAGAACACTGTCCAGTAAGAGTTGCTAGTTACAATCTCAGAGAACACTGTCCAGTAAGAGTTGCTAGTTACAATCTCAGAGAACACTGTCCAGTAAGAGTTGCTAGTTATAATCTCAGAGAACACTGTCCAGTAAGAGTTGCTAGTTATAATCTCAGAGAACACTGTCCAGTAAGAGTTGCTAGTTACAATCTCAGAGAACACTGTCCAGTAAGAGTTGCTAGTTACAATCTCAGAGAACACTGTCCAGTAAGAGTTGCTAGTTATAATCTCAGAGAACACTGTCCAGTAAGAGTTGCTAGTTATAATCTCAGAGAACACTGTCCAGTAAGAGTTGCTAGTTACAATCTCAGAGAACACTGTCCAGTAAGAGTTGCTAGTTACAATCTCAGAGAACACTGTCCAGTAAGAGTTGCTAGTTATAATCTCAGAGAACACTGTCCAGTAAGAGTTGCTAGTTACAATCTCAGAGAACACTGTCCAGTAAGAGTTGCTAGTTACAATCTCAGAGAACACTGTCCAGTAAGAGTTGCTAGTTATAATCTCAGAGAACACTGTCCAGTAAGAGTTGCTAGTTACAATCTCAGAGAACACTGTCCAGTAAGAGTTGCTAGTTATAATCTCAGAGAACACTGTCCAGTAAGAGTTGCTAGTTACAATCTCAGAGAACACTGTCCAGTAAGAGTTGCTAGTTATAATCTCAGAGAACACTGTCCAGTAAGAGTTGCTAGTTATAATCTCAGAGAACACTGTCCAGTAAGAGTTGCTAGTTACAATCTCAGAGAACACTGTCCAGTAAGAGTTGCTAGTTACAATCTCAGAGAACACTGTCCAGTAAGAGTTGCTAGTTATAATCTCAGAGAACACTGTCCAGTAAGAGTTGCTAGTTACAATCTCAGAGAACACTGTCCAGTAAGAGTTGCTAGTTACAATCTCAGAGAACACTGTCCAGTAAGAGTTGCTAGTTATAATCTCAGAGAACACTGTCCAATAAGAGTTGCTAGTTATAATCTCAGAGAACACTGTCCAGTAAGAGTTGCTAGTTATAATCTCAGAGAACACTGTCCAGTAAGAGTTGCTAGTTACAATCTCAGAGAACACTGTCCAGTAAGAGTTGCTAGTTACAATCTCAGAGAACACTGTCCAGTAAGAGTTGCTAGTTATAATCTCAGAGAACACTGTCCAATAAGAGTTGCTAGTTATAATCTCAGAGAACACTGTCCAGTAAGAGTTGCTAGTTACAATCTCAGAGAACACTGTCCAGTAAGAGTTGCTAATTTTAATCAGAGAACACTGTCCAGTTTTCTTAGATAAATACTGAGTAAATAACACAAAAAAAATCTTAGTTATTACCCCACGAAAGAGAAAGTAGACTTAAGAAAATATTAAATAATAACAACAGGATTGAAATGGCGTACTGTTCACATTACTGAAAAAATGGTTTAGCGCTTTTTGATAATAATAATAATAATCATCATAATAATAGCTGAATAAATGACTTTGCAGAACAAGCATTTATCAAGTGACGTTTCAGTCTGTGTAGAGGTTTAGTATTTCTGTGGTTTACCAGATTAACCTAACCTAAAAAAACTAACTTTATTTAAAATGGAAAAAAAAAACTACTTACGGGGAAACACTAGAATCACTAAGAAAGTGACACCGAGTACCACACCAAAAAAAAAAAAAAAAAAAAAGGAGTAGTAAAATTATAATGGAATGGTTTTCTTGAGAAAGCGAGGGCTACCAGCAGCACTGTTCCTGCAGCCACCTCTGCCCCACACACGACCGCAGTCCATTAGGAGAATTAGCCAGCAATTACCGTGAAATGACCGCTCTTATGCCGTCGAAACTGTCACTTTGGAAATTACAAATGTCCCTCATCTTCAGACACGCGAGGACTCGATGAAAGAAAATTTAGTAGATTTAACTAATAACCCGGTAAATTGCGCGTATATATATATATACCAGGAAACAGAATTTTGTATAACATAATTACAATAAATAATATCAAAATATTTATGTATGCAGTTCAGCCGTAAGACGAATTTTACGTTCAACTTTTAAGGATCCGATTTTATTGCTTCTTCAAAGATACTTCAAATTCTTATGTTATGATGGTGTTAAATATACAATAAATTCTAATGTAACTTAAAGATATAAGAGAAACAGGTAATATACAGGTAAGACACCAGAGCTGAGTAAGTTACATGAACAAGTGCCATCATAGCAGCGAAAATTGTCTTGATTTCCACTGACCTTGTGAAATATTGAAGTTCGGTCGTGATATAGTCATATAGGTTAATTTAATCTAAGGTCAGGTCATACTAACTTTAGTTACTCTTATTTAACACTTGTGAAATATACACATTTTGTTATTTCTAACAATGTTCGCTTATAGCATGTCACTAGTGGACAACGTTGTAGGCAACTTAAAACATGTACTCATTTGTGTTGTGTCTCAGCCAAAATAAACAATGTCCATTCTAGTTTACAATAAAAAGTGTAGAAAAGAGGGAAGATCGTTCGGCAGTTCATAGTTGAAATTGTTGTGTGATAAGTTACTGCATGATTGTGAAACCACCTATCATTCACTTGCTTGTAGTTATTTAATGTTATTTTTCCAATTAACCATGGCAAATTGTTTTTCGTTGTTACCATGGTCATTGTAATCATTGCTACTTAGTGCTTAATTCTCAGCACTGGAAGGTCGCTGAGTCACGCATCTCACGCTACCACATTATTTTTGTTATTGCATTTATGTTGATATGCAACCCCCAAGGGTCATACAACACCTGAGAAATATTAGGTAATGCATATCTCTCATTGTATAAACACACAGATACCATCACTCTGTAGAATACTCCGGGATATACATTTATACATATACATCTTACCACATAAGGTTATCTCAATATTATATTTAATAGATTCAAGAGCAAGCGTCAAGCTTATACGGGTAGTACAAATAAAGAATGGAAGGTAGTCATGTTTGATCCAAGGAAGGGGAGAGTAGCTAATATTCTTTGCTATCAAGGGCGCTTCACCGCTTCCCGTTGAAAGGACCAACATAAACATACAAAAATACTGTTGTGTTGATCTTGAGAATACTACCAGATGTTTAGTTATCAATAATCAGGGCTCAGGCACTGTAAGGAAAAAGCCTCACAACTGGTAAGTGGTCACGCTATTATCTTTTTCCCAATGAAAATTAGCACATCTCACACACACACACTATATATATATATATATATATATATATATATATATATATATATATATATATATATATATATATATATATATGTGTGTGTGTGTGTGTGAGTGTGTGTGTATATTGTATGTATGTATATGTCGTTATTGTTAACATCTTTAAACAAGCAATTAAATAATATTAAATTTTATTTCTTCTTGGGTATTGTAATTATTATTATCACGGAAAAGTGTAAACCCGCAAATGGTATACAGTGCTTGGGAAATAGGTAATGAAGTTTGACCTGAGGATGCTGGGTAATCAGTGAACTAATTCCGCTTGTGGCTCATGGAAGGTGCAGAGCTTTGAGCTAGTTAATTGGGTTTAAAACCAAAAGACGGCACAATGGGTCATTAAGGCTGCATGTAATCTGTTCACTTCCTATAAAGGATAATTTGAATCCTATAATAAGCAGTACAGTAAATTTTAATTGAATATAAATTGAGATGTGTGGCTTTCCAAGTGTACATGCAATGTTGCTCTTGGTGCATGCTCATCAGGAGTGAGATATTCATCAAACTGTGTACAAAATGATTTGAGCAATGAAAACTTGGGAGATAAAGTGTATTAAAAAAGAGAGAGAGAAAATTCAGAAGTGCAATATTTATATCTCTTTGTTTCAAAGCTGTGAAATGAAAGATGTAAAAATATTGATAACGAGTATAAATTAATCAAATAATAATTACTCTATGCTAAAATCTTACCTGATCTATTTTTATAATCTCTGACAATTATATACGTTGATGATTATATATTGTTATCAGTAACGAAACCTTTTAGTGAATTATTGTGCTAAAAATCTCAAGTTCTGTACCATATCACCGCAGTAAACAGTTTATTGCCAGGATCACCCACACAAAACAGCGAGTTTATTGCCAGGATCACCCACACAAAACAGCGAGTTTATTGCCAGGATCACCCACACAAAACAGCGAGTTTATTGCCAGGATCACCCACACACAAGAGCGAGTTTATTGCCAGGATCACCCACAAAACAGAGTTTATTGCCAGGATCACCCACACACAAGAGCGAGTTTATTGCCAGGATCACCCACACACAAGAGCGACTTTATTGCCAGGATCACCCACACACGAGAGCGAGTTTATTGCCAGGATCACCCACACAAAACAGCGAGTTTATTGCCAGGATCACCCACACACGAGAGCGAGTTTATTGCCAGGATCACCCACACAAAACAGCGAGTTTATTGCCAGGATCACCCACACACAAGAGCGAGTTTATTGCCAGGATCACCAACACACAAGACCGAGTTTATTGCCAGGATCACCCACAAAACAGAGTTTATTGCCAGGATCACCCACACACAAGAGCGAGTTTATTGCCAGGATCACCCACACACAAGAGCGACTTTATTGCCAGGATCACCCACACACAAGAGCGAGTTTATTGCCAGGATCACCCACAAAACAGAGTTTATTGCCAGGATCACCCACACACAAGAGCGAGTTTATTGCCAGGATCACCCACACACAAGAGCGAGTTTATTGCCAGGATCACCCACACACAAGAGCGAGTTTATTGCCAGGATCACCCACAAAACAGAGTTTATTGCCAGGATCGCCCACACACAAGAGCGAGTTTATTGCCAGGATCACCCACACAAAACAGCGAGTTTATTGCCAGGATCACCCACACAAAACAGAGAGTTTATTGCCAGGATCACTCACACAAAACAGCGAGTTTATTGCCAGGATAATCCACACAAAAAGAGTATATTGCCAGGATCATCCACACAAAACAGCGAGTTTATTGCCAGGATCACCCACACACAAGAGCGAGTTAATTGCCAGGACCACCCACAAAACAGTTTATTGCCAGGATCACCCACACACAAGAGCGAGTTTATTGCCAGGATCACCCACACACAAGAGCGAGTTTATTGCCAGGATCACCCACACAAAACAGCGAGTTTATTGCCAGGATCATCCACACAAAACAGCGAGTTTATTGCCAGGATCACCCACACACAAGAGCGAGTTTATTGCCAGGATCATCCACACAAAACAGCGAGTTTATTGCCAGGATCACCCACACACAAGAGCGAGTTTATTGCCAGGATCACCCACACACAAGAGCGAGTTTATTGCCAGGATCACCCACACACAAGAGCGAGTTTATTGCCAGGATCACCCACACACAAGAGCGAGTTTATTGCCAGGATCACCCACGCACAAGAGCGAGTTTATTGCCAGGATCACCCACACACAAGAGCGAGTTTACTGCCAGGATCACCCACAAAACAGAGTTTATTGCCAGGATCACCCACACAAAACAGCGAGTTTATTGCCAGGATCACCCACAAAACAGAGTTTATTGCCAGGATCACCCACACAAAACAGCGAGTTTATTGCCAGGATCACCCACAAAACAGAGTTTATTGCCAGGATCATCCACACAAAACAGCGAGTTTATTGCCAGGATCATTCACACAAAACAGCGAGTTTATTGCCAGGATCACCCACACAAAACAGCGAGTTTATTGCCAGGATCACTCACACAAAACAGCGAGTTTATTGCCAGGATAACCCACACAAAACAGGGTATATTGCCAGGATTATCCACACAAAACAGCGAGTTTATTGTCAGGATCACCCCCCACAAAACAGCGAGTTTATTGCCAGGATCACCGACACAAAACAGAATTTATTGCTAGGATCACCCACACAAAACAGTTTATTTCCAGGACCACCCACACAAAACAGCTAGTTTACTGCCAGGACCACCCACACAAAACAGTTTATTGCCAGGATCACCCACACAAAACAGTTTATTGCCAGGATCACCCACACAAAACAGCGAGTTTATTGCCAGGATCACCCACACAAAACAGCGAGTTTATTGCCAGGATCATCCACACAAAACAGCGAGTTTATTGCCAGGATCATCCACACAAAACAACGAGTTTATTGCCAGGATCATCCACACAAAACAGCGAGTTTATTGCCAGGATTATCCACACAAAACAACGAGTTTATTGCCAGGATCACCCACACAAAACAGCGAGTTTATTGCCAGGATCATCCACACAAAACAGCGAGTTTATTGCCAGGATCACCCACACAAAACAGCGAGTTTATTGCCAGGATTACCCACACAAAACAGCGAGTTCATTGCCAGGATCATCCACACAAAACAGCGAGTTTATTGCCAGGATCACCCACATAAAACAGCGAGTTTATTGCCAGGATCACCCACACAAAACAGCGAGTTTATTGCCAGGATCATCCACACAAAACAGCGAGTTATTGCCAGGATCACCCACACAAAACAGCGAGTTTATTGCCAGGATCATCCACACAAAACAGCGAGTTTATTGCCAGGATCACCCACACAAAACAGCGAGTTCATTGCCAGGATCACCCACATAAAACAACGAGTTTATTGCTAGGATCATCCACACAAAACAGCGAGTTTATTGCCAGGATCATCCACACAAAACAGCGAGTTTATTGCCAGGATCATCCACAAAAAACAGCGAGTTTATTGCCAGGATCATCCACACAAAACAGCGAGTTTATTGCCAGAATCATCCACACAAAACAGCGAGTTTATTGCCAGGATCATCCACACAAAACAGCGAGTTTATTGCCAGGATCATCCACACAAAACAGCGAGTTTATTGCCAGGATCACCCACACAAAACAGCGAGTTTATTGCCAGGATCATCCACACAAAACAGCGAGTTTATTGCCTGGATCATCCACACAAAACAGAGTTTATTGCCAGGATCATCCACACAAAACAGAGTTTATTGCCAGGATCATCCACACAAAACAGAGTTTATTGCCAGGATCATCCACACAAAACAGAGTTTATTGCCAGGATCATCCACACAAAACAGAGTTTATTGCCAGGATCATCCACACAAAACAGAGTTTATTGCCAGGATCATCCACACAAAACAGAGTTTATTGCCAGGATCATCCACACAAAACAGAGTTTATTGCCAGGATCATCCACACAAAACAGAGTTTATTGCCAGGATCATCCACACAAAACAGAGTTTATTGCCAGGATCACACACACAAAACAGAGTTTATTGCCAGGATCACCCACACAAAACAGAGTTTATTGCCAGGATCACCCACACAAAACAGAGTTTATTGCCAGGATCACCCACACAAAACAGAGTTTATTGCCAGGATCACCCACACAAAACAGAGTTTATTGCCAGGATCACCCACACACAAGAGCGAGTTAATTGCCAGGACCACCCACAAAACAGTTTATTGCCAGGATCACCCACACACAAGAGCGAGTTTATTGCCAGGATCACCCACACACAAGAGCGAGTTTATTGCCAGGATCACCCACACAAAACAGCGAGTTTATTGCCAGGATCATCCACACAAAACAGCGAGTTTATTGCCAGGATCACCCACACACAAGAGCGAGTTTATTGCCAGGATCATCCACACAAAACAGCGAGTTTATTGCCAGGATCACCCACACACAAGAGCGAGTTTATTGCCAGGATCACCCACACACAAGAGCGAGTTTATTGCCAGGATCACCCACACACAAGAGCGAGTTTATTGCCAGGATCACCCACACACAAGAGCGAGTTTATTGCCAGGATCACCCACGCACAAGAGCGAGTTTATTGCCAGGATCACCCACACACAAGAGCGAGTTTACTGCCAGGATCACCCACAAAACAGAGTTTATTGCCAGGATCACCCACACAAAACAGCGAGTTTATTGCCAGGATCACCCACAAAACAGAGTTTATTGCCAGGATCACCCACACAAAACAGCGAGTTTATTGCCAGGATCACCCACAAAACAGAGTTTATTTCCAGGATCATCCACACAAAACAGCGAGTTTATTGCCAGGATCATTCACACAAAACAGCGAGTTTATTGCCAGGATCACCCACACAAAACAGCGAGTTTATTGCCAGGATCACTCACACAAAACAGCGAGTTTATTGCCAGGATAACCCACACAAAACAGGGTATATTGCCAGGATTATCCACACAAAACAGCGAGTTTATTGTCAGGATCACCCCCCACAAAACAGCGAGTTTATTGCCAGGATCACCGACACAAAACAGAATTTATTGCTAGGATCACCCACACAAAACAGTTTATTTCCAGGACCACCCACACAAAACAGCTAGTTTACTGCCAGGACCACCCACACAAAACAGTTTATTGCCAGGATCACCCACACAAAACAGAGTTTATTGCCAGGATCACCCACACAAAACAGCGAGTTTATTGCCAGGATCACCCACACAAAACAGCGAGTTTATTGCCAGGATCATCCACACAAAACAGCGAGTTTATTGCCAGGATCATCCACACAAAACAACGAGTTTATTGCCAGGATCATCCACACAAAACAGCGAGTTTATTGCCAGGATTATCCTCACAAAACAACGAGTTTATTGCCAGGATCACCCACACAAAACAGCGAGTTTATTGCCAGGATCATCCACACAAAACAGCGAGTTTATTGCCAGGATCACCCACACAAAACAGCGAGTTTATTGCCAGGATTACCCACACAAAACAGCGAGTTCATTGCCAGGATCATCCACACAAAACAGCGAGTTTATTGCCAGGATCACCCACATAAAACAGCGAGTTTATTGCCAGGATCACCCACACAAAACAGCGAGTTTATTGCCAGGATCATCCACACAAAACAGCGAGTTATTGCCAGGATCACCCACACAAAACAGCGAGTTTATTGCCAGGATCATCCACACAAAACAGCGAGTTTATTGCCAGGATCACCCACACAAAACAGCGAGTTCATTGCCAGGATCACCCACATAAAACAACGAGTTTATTGCTAGGATCATCCACACAAAACAGCGAGTTTATTGCCAGGATCATCCACACAAAACAGCGAGTTTATTGCCAGGATCATCCACAAAAAACAGCGAGTTTATTGCCAGGATCATCCACACAAAACAGCGAGTTTATTGCCAGAATCATCCACACAAAACAGCGAGTTTATTGCCAGGATCATCCACACAAAACAGCGAGTTTATTGCCAGGATCATCCACACAAAACAGCGAGTTTATTGCCAGGATCACCCACACAAAACAGCGAGTTTATTGCCAGGATCATCCACACAAAACAGCGAGTTTATTGCCTGGATCATCCACACAAAACAGAGTTTATTGCCAGGATCATCCACACAAAACAGAGTTTATTGCCAGGATCATCCACACAAAACAGAGTTTATTGCCAGGATCATCCACACAAAACAGAGTTTATTGCCAGGATCATCCACACAAAACAGAGTTTATTGCCAGGATCATCCACACAAAACAGAGTTTATTGCCAGGATCATCCACACAAAACAGAGTTTATTGCCAGGATCACCCACACAAAACAGAGTTTATTGCCAGGATCACCCACACAAAACAGAGTTTATTGCCAGGATCACCCACACAAAACAGAGTTTATTGCCAGGTTCACCCACACAAAACAGAGTTTATTGCCAGGATCACCCACACAAAACAGAGTTTATTGCCAGGATCACCCACACAAAACAGAGTTTATTGCCAGGATCACCCACACAAAACAGAGTTTATTGCCAGGATCACCCACACAAAACAGAGTTTATTGCCAGGATCACCCACACAAAACAGAGTTTATTGCCAGGATCACCCACACATCAGTAAATGTATACGACTCAAAAATGCAAAAATCATTCAGTTTGACATATTGTTGTAGGCTGCTCGGTGGTACACACATATTGTTGTAGGCTGCTCGGTGGTACACACATATTGTTGTAGGCTGCTCGGTGGTACACACATATTGTTGTAGGCTGCTCGGTGGTACACACATATTGTTGTAGGCTGCTCGGTGGTACACACATATTGTTGTAGGCTGCTCGGTGGTACACACATATTGTTGTAGGCTGCTCGGTGGTACACACATATTGTTGTAGGCTGCTCGGTGGTACACACATATTGTTGTAGGCTGCTCGGTGGTACACACATATTGTTGTAGGCTGCTCGGTGGTACACACATATTGTTGTAGGCTGCTCGGTGGTACACACATATTGTTGTAGGCTGCTCGGTGGTACACACATATTGTTGTAGGCTGCTCGGTGGTACACACATATTGTTGTAGGCTGCTCGGTGGTACACACATATTGTTGTAGGCTGCTCGGTGGTACACACATATTGTTGTAGGCTGCTCGGTGGTACACACATATTGTTGTAGGCTGCTCGGTGGTACACACATATTGTTGTAGGCTGCTCGGTGGTACACACATATTGTTGTAGGCTGCTCGGTGGTACACACATATTGTTGTAGGCTGCTCGGTGGTACACACATATTGTTGTAGGCTGCTCGGTGGTACACACATATTGTTGTAGGCTGCTCGGTGGTACACACATATTGTTGTAGGCTGCTCGGTGGTACACACACATTGTTGTAGGCTGCTCGGTGGTACACACATTCTGCCAAAAAATACTCTCGAGTTTTACTTTGCCATTGTTTCAGAGGTCTTAACAATACAGATGTGTGGTATTGTCTTAAAATAAAATATTCGTTTTTAGTGGCAACACCTGGGGGTTTAATTTGTGGGAAATTGAGAGAATGAGCCATACTCTCTCCCACTTTCAATTCCAGTGTCAATTTACACATTCTTATTCTTTTCCTACTTATTGAGACCACTCCTATTTTCTTCTATAACTTTCCCGCACTCCTATTTATTCCTGTTTAGCATTATCTCGATACTCCTGTGCAAGTCTTTTCACATATCATTTCTGTAATGACAGTGACATTGTGGCATTACAGATAATGCTAGAAATACACAATGGATGTGCATTTATCTCTATTAATTTTTGGTAAACGTTTACGCTCGTATTTCGCACGCAGTTTGATTATTTCATTATTGACGTGCCAGATTAAGATGCATGAGACTGTAAATCTTAATGTAAAACTAGCCTGAATATTGTTTTAGGGTTTTATTTGCTCCAGAGCGGTGATAGGATAATTGCTGGGTGGGAGTTTATGGTGATGGATAAGTTCCGTTGCTGCTGCTGTACACTTTACTAATTTAAAATGTCTGCTAGCACAACATTTCGGAACCTCATTATTTTCACATACTAGCTCAAATGAACAGAAACTAAGAAAAATATGAATTTCATTGATGCTGTTGATTGTGTGTCCCTCAGATGCAACGTGACACTGCAGGAAAGACACATCATGCCAAGAAAGACGAGCACAGACATAACACTAGTTACATGAAAAACAATCTTCAGATCAGCGATCAGCTGTTTGCTTCAGAAAGCAGCACCTCGTCAACGTAAGCTTCTTCACAATCAATAACCAATGTTTGTAACTGAGCCTAAGGCTGGCGATGTGTTTGTAACCGAGCCTAAGGCTGGCGATGTGTTTGTAACCAAGCCTAAGGCTGGCGATGTGTTTGTAACCGAGCCTAAAGCTGGCGATGTGTTTGTAACCGAGCCTAAGGCTGGCGATGTGTTTGTAACCGAGCCTAAGGCTGGCGATGTGTTTGTAACCGAGCCTAAGGCTGGCGATGTGTTTGTAACCGAGCCTAAAGCTGGCGATGTGTTTGTAACCGAGCCTAAGGCTGGCGATGTGTTTGTAACCGAGCCTAAGGCTGGCGATGTGTTTGTAACCGAGCCTAAGGCTGGCGATGTGTTTGTAACCGAGCCTAAGGCTGGCGATGTGTTTGTAACCGAGCCTAAGGCTGGCGATGTGTTTGTAACCGAGCCTAAGGCTGACGATGTGTTTGTAACCGATCCTAAGGCTGGCGATGTGTTTGTAACCAAGCCTAAGGCTGGCGATGTGTTTGTAACCAAGCTTAAGGCTGGCTACTAGAACGACTGTCACTCTGTTCATATCGCAAATTGCTCCATAAACATACTTATCTACATTCACGTTATCATAGTGAGTGATAGATCCACTCAGACGTTACCTGTATTCCTATGACTTTCGCATTCATTATTTACTTCTCTCTTAAGTATTGTTCGTAACGCTTAGCACAGATATACGAAAGTTATAGTTTACATTTACCTTCAGGATACATTCTTGGCTAATTTATCAGCTATATCATGAATGAGTAATTCAGTGTGTGATGGAATCGATAAAAAATGTACATGAATTCCATCTTTTCTCTGATATTGTAGCATCTATATTTGTCTTCTCCAGTGAATACGTTGTGGTCATTATGTGAGTTAAGTGCCCTCATTGATGATATAGAATCAATAATAATCGACATCAGTGTTACAAGTTAACTTTAGTGCCATTAGGATGGAAAACAGTTCAGTTTGTAGTGCAGACGCGCAATTGTTAATTCTTTGAACTAACTCACCCTAGGGAGGTGATAACAAGAGCAGATGCAGTCCTGCCAGAAGACTCCTGCTTAGCCCCATCATTGTAAATAATTTGTGATATTACTAGCTGTACAACGAGAAATTTCTTCAGCCGTTGCAAGTGAATTAAGGAAGGGATTACTATCGATGAACTTCTTGGAAGGGGCTTTCAAATATGTGATATTAAATGAATGCACTTTCCATGGAGGGCTGAAATGCTTTTGTTGTCTACAGAGATACAGTTCATGCAGTTTATGAATTTAATATAGTTAAGTGTTTTCACAACCCATTTAGGCCTGTGTTTATTCCTACATAATAAGATTTATAGTGACAGTGGTTCATTTCTTAATATTGTAGTGCTAAGTACAGTGTTAATTTCAATAATTATGTTACTGATGCTACGAGTACCAAGCTCCTTCCCTGTATAAGGACCTTGGTAGTTTTAGGACAGCCAAGAATAATTCTGAGGGCTTCATTTTATATTAGCTGCAAGAGCCGGAAAGATTTTCCTTAGCTACAGTAACATTACTATGGGCGCAGCATATGAATTAAGCTTCTGATACAGGCTGTGTACATTATTCTCACTCTTCTTACATTAACACCATAGTTCAACCCGCACTCCTGATAACTATGTCGCACTTTCATATAGAGTTTGTAGCCCATTTAGAAGTTAGGAGGTTGGGTTAGATAGGTCACAGCGGCAAAACTAAAACTATAAGATAAAAGACGGTAAAATAGTTTGCAGCATGAACAGAAAACGGGCAGCCATTGCGTGCGCTCGAAAGCTGTTCAAGCAGTCAACAGTTTTACAAGAGTGCCATATTGTCCGTGGTTAAGAGGACGGGGCTGCATAATTAAGATTGTAGCCACCAACAGTTCTGAGAAAATTTATACTGTCTTGGCATTTCTTATTTAGCTGTGATATGGCGGATTTAACGTAGCTGATGTTTTCATTCTGCAAACAAATGGGTGGGACATGTCGTTTGTTTGTCAGTTTCTCAGTGTTTGATGACGATATGACTAGGCCTAATCTGTTACAGTTACTTGAATTTCTTAAAGAATGATATTCATTTTCTTAAGCCCTGTTCTATAGATCATGACGTCATTAGCATAGATTATAATTGTGGTTAGGTGAAGTATGTAAAGCACTAATCAGGACATTATATAACATAGGACTGAGAACTCCTCTGTAGTGTAAATAGAAACATTACTTTAGTCTCACTTTTAAAACCTTGTTAGACAACAGAGGATAATCTATTTGACAGATAACACATTATAATTTTCTGAGTAGGTACCACCAATATTCATTTTGCGATACCGAGTGAAATTTTAGATCAGGAAATGTGGTAACACTAAAAGTGTGTGCAGTGAGAAAGGTGGTAAAACAAATCTGCGCACATTTTCCTTTCGTAAAACCACAGAGATGAGGTGAGAGTTGGTGTCTGTTTTATAGTATAATCTGTTAGGTATCATTCTTTCAAATGTTTTACATCTAGTTAAGGAGACTGTTGTGTACATGTATCAGGCTGTTACGGCTTAGGAATAGACAGTGAGACTACTGGTCTAGGAAATATAAAGAATTCCTTCGCTGTAACTAAATTTACACAGCGTTAATAGAGAGCTAGTGGGAACCTGCCTTAAGATTCCAAGGATAGCTGTTGATCGATCTTTAATGCAATGTCATGCTCATACTTAATGAAGAGGTGATCACTCATCAATATTTTGGCTCGTACAGTAAATCATTTTCAACTTTCCTTCAGTAGCACTCTCTTGGTTTGTTCTAATATGAGATGGGATTCTACTTTGAAAATGCAATTAACCCTTTTATTGATCATGTGCACTTATCTGCAAGACTTTTACTATATCCAATTTTCTTGTGCGCACGGACAAGTGTCGCCATATAATTTTTATTATTATTATTGTTATTATGTTATTATTTTATATCCAGAGTTATCACACCTGTATATTTCCATATAGGCACACTTTCATTTAAAAAATAGCGACAATAAAAAAAATTGTCTTGGACAAACGCCCCTCCCCCCTTCCCAAGTTTTTTGGCAAAAGGAACTGGAACTACCCTCCCCTTCCTCGAATCCAACCCGATTATCTCTCATTCTCCAGCCTCTATATAAATCCTGATGGTTTGGCACTTCCTCATAAACATAAACGAATCTGGTATAAGGTGAGAATTGCCCTAGGGCGGCCTAGGCTCATGATAGGACTATATTGAAATTCGGAAGAGAAGTTAGAGAAATTTGTGTAATTTAGTATCAAATAGCAGGAAGTTAAAAATAAACACAAAAGAGCAAAGATGGTGTAAGTTTATTTAGATACATGTACACATAAATACAGTAACACGAATTATTATACATAGTAACATGTGTAAATTACCTAGGATAACCCAAAGGATTGTAGGCGACGAGTGGATGTCTTGGCAGATGGATCCATTAAAAATTAAATAAATAACTGATTAAACGAGAGAGAGTAACTAGAGCGCTGTCTTGACTTTCATGGTTTATCCTAGATAATCTACACATATGCTGTTATATATGATAATTTATGTAACTGTATTTATGTGTATCTGAATAAACTTACTTATTTACTTAAGTCCTGGGTTATCCAAGGTTATACAAGTAATTCGAAGTAACAGCTGTAAAAATCTAAACTTGTGTACTGAACCTGAATTAAAAATTTTGTAAAAAATGCAAAAAGAATGGACCGTATGAAAGTTTGGTATACGGAATAAGCAAGTTTGGTATACGCAATAAGCAAGTTTGGTATACGGAATAAGCTACAGAAGCTAGAACAATATTCTTCCCATGAATTAAAACTTAGGTACCACAAGACGAAGAGGGATAAAAATCAACAATTACAGTTCACGATTGTATTGACTTTATTGAGCAGTTGTAATGTATTGTAAATTAAGGAATAATAATCAGGATTTTATTGACATTATTGGGTTATTCTAGGTTATATCTTGATTCCTTTGTTATATACTCGCAACTTCTGTGGTATATGCTCTTACAACCATTAAAGAAATTTATACCACATAAAAATATATTTATATTTTCCCAAATAGTTTTATTCCTCCCTCTACAAACAGTTTAGTGAACATACAGACGAACACAAACACCCATTAAGCCACACACTTCGCTGAAAGTCATTCCCGTAATTTTCTTTCTTCAGGAGAACACGTACGCGCATACTACATACACATATTATAGTCATCCCATATAAACATCTATGCTAGGAATTTATTCATAATATGTTTTATATTTTATAATAGTAAGTAACTCCGCTGCATAACACGTAGGTGCTGCGGTGTCCGAGTGGTTAAGGAGATGGACTTGAAATCCATTGGGCTCTGCCCGCACAGGTTCGAATCCTGTCCGCAGCGGTATTTTCTTTAGTTGTTTTATTTGTTTATCATTGCTATTCACGTTTACATTTCATAACTACACAATACTGTATTCTATATCACGATAATAGTCTTCAATATATATATATATATATATATATATATATATATATATATATATATATATATATATATATATATATCTCATGCAGTTAGTGTCTTAAAAATTATAATATTTAACTGTAATAAATACTACTGTTAGAGGTTACAATTTATGAACATTATTCATGATAATATTGTAAACTTATCAGTTTGTATATGCAACTAAAAACAAATTAGACAACTCGATAGTTATTAGCAAATCGCTGGCGATGTCACCACGTAACATGCACGGGAATAATTTTCATTTGTTATTGCATGTATTCGGTGTTATTAATTTTTATTCCTTTTTACATAAATTTAATTTCTGTTGTATTTCCATTTCTTATATTATCCCACACCTCATAAAAAATCAGACATCATTCTTTAGTCACGTTACACCATAAAAGCAATGGAGTTCAGTAGTCATTTTGGGCCTTGGGAATAGGGACAACAGGAGGACAAGTTTCGTAATGATGAGTTCTTTACATTGTTCCCTCCCCAAATGATATCACTGACTCCGATCTAAATGCTCGACCGTGAACCTCTGGGACAAAAATGTGTCACACATTATCTCTTGTGCACATGACTGAACAAAAACGAGTCATGGTACAGATGCTTTTTGAAACACAGGGACATGCACATTATATATATGTGTTTGGTGCCGAATAGGTAAAACTTGCGATTTTGGCATATATAGCACCGTTCTTTTTACCTAATGTATATGCAATAATTTCGCAAAAATCATTCAAAACCTAACGAAAAAAATATTTCATTGTGCTTGTTTATTATTAAATCATTGTAAACTTATCTAAAATATATTTAGTTGGATTAAGCTAAATTAAATTGAGCTTGTTATAAGGTTAGGTAAGTTTTCTAAGGTTCCTTTGGTAAAAAATTATTAATTTTTACATTAACATAAATGAAAAAATATATCTTTAAACGTATAAGAGAAGATTTTAGAGAGGACTTAAGTTTAAATGAGTTCTTGCTAATTGACCGGTTTTACCTATTTCAACAGCATATATATATATATATATATATATATATATATATATATATATATATATATATATATATATATATATATATATATATATATATATATATATATATATATATACAATAAGATAACAGTAAACAGGTGATTTCAGAATATGCAAAACAACCACTCTGAAAGAATAGAGAAATTCCAAGCGCTTTCGTGACTACTCACATTATCAAGGAACTTTGGTTCCTTGATAATGTGAGTAATCACGAAAGCCCTTGGAATTTCTCTATTCTTTCAGAGTGGTTGTTTTGCATATATATATATATATATATATATATATATATATATATATATATATATATATATATATATATATATATATATATATATATATATATATATATATATATATATATATATATATATATATATATATATATATATATATATATATATATATATATATATATATAGGTAATTTTAACACATGTATTGTTTCACAAAAGCAAGGTAACCTAAAAAAGAAGAAAATAACTTCTGCTCCTTCAGGGAGGTAAGTGCCTTGATGCTGGTGAAGGGCTCATAGTTAACGAAAATCATCCTCTTCCTTGAATCCAACCTAAGTGCCTGGAGGTTACCTGGAGGTTATTCCGGGGAACAACGCCCCCGCGGCCCGGTCCATGACCAGGGCCTGATCAACTAGGCTGTTACTGCTGGCCGCACGCAGTCCAACGTACGAGCCACAGCCCGGCTGATCCGGCCTCCCATTTTCCAGGGACTATATGACCCGTGCGGATTCAGCGCTTCTCCCTATTTAGGTACATATTTAGGTAAATTACCAAATAATAGGGTGGTACATATTATTTTGTAAAGGAAATAAATCTATACTACTATACGTTATTTTTGAGATAAGGTATTACGAACATCATCTGTAGCATTTTCAAAGCTGTTAATGGTAGTGGAAATATATTTCCATTTATAGTTAACCATCAGGGTCTATACACAGAGAGACGTGTGTCTTTTAAGTGTATTATCTTATACACTTCTGCATTATATCTAATGTATTATACGATGACTTTAATCCCAGTTTAAATTGTTTTGAATGTTTGTGCACATGTGTATGGCGGCCCTGATAAACTACAGGTGAAGTCGATAATCTTTAAACTGCGAAACGCAGTATTTAACGGCCACAAAATAAACAAACAAGGGGATAGTTGTACCATGTATGTGCCAGGCTTCTGGGAGCGTGTGTACGTGCTTGCGTGTCCCGGGACTGGTGCTGCCATCTCTACCTGCTAAGGATTACTAACGCCTCTAATTCCTTCCCATTCACTTCAGTTTTCCACCTAAAATGCCTTTATATTTAGTCAGTTATCGGTTTTATTTTATGTAAATTGCATGTAGAACGTTAGTCATGAAATACATTATAGTAAAAAGAACGCTGTGGACAGGATTCGAACCTGTGCGGGCAGAGCCCAATGGATTTCGAGTCCATCTCCTTAACCACTCGGACACCACAGCTATGTATCGGAAGGTGCCACATAAGGGAAGTCATTGTGTTGGCAATTGTTATTGTTGTGTATCTTTACTTCGTGATATTAGCAATGTATTCGTATACTAACTCGTAAACTTTACCTAGTCTGTTGTCTGATGACGCCAATGAAAATAAGGCACTTTGTTTGACTTATTGGTTTATTATAGGTTAAATCTTCGGTGTGTGTGTGTGTATATATATATATATATATACGTAACTATTTATACACACCCCTATGTGAATTATTGTTTGACTTGATTGAGTTTTCATATATGTTTATTTAGGCATGGGTACACCTAAGTGCAATTATCATACTTAACAAGTGTAAATTACCTAGGATAACCCAATAAAGTCGAACGTAGTGACTTATTTACATTGTCATAATGAAAAATTTAATATACAAAACCTAATTATACCCTAGACAATTTACATAAATCCATAAAAAAAATTTCCCTCTGTTTATAAAATCATTTGTAGATATTCTTAAATAAAAAATATACCTGTTTGACAGAGATTTCGTTCGGTTATCATAGGTTAAATTTTCATAATATACTATTAATGTGTGCCTATAAAATTGTCTTATTATTGTGTAATACTTCTGTAAAACCAGATGTAGGTCACACATATTGTAGCTATCTATCATGTATAATAATGTAATACTAAGTTCTTATAAGTACTTGTCCAATGTCTACCCATCCCTCAGGATATTTACCCTATCTACTGTTATTATTTTAGATATATTTTGTCCACAAGTGTACTGAATTTATGATGTGATCTATCCGATAATCATTATTTAAATAATGTATCGTCCTGTTAGTTATTACATATTCCATTTCAGGGATTCATATAGTGAGTTAAAGTTTAGCAACTGCATGAGGGTCATTAAGGCTACAATTTACCTATACACTGAGAATCAAGTACGGTTTAATCCTTAAAATAGGAATTAGTGCAAACTTCGGGCTTGTTCAGGGAAACATGCACACCTCTAGATACCCTGTGATCATCCTGTGGTGACTGTTTTATGTTACTGCAGACTTAATGGAAGATGAAGATTGAACTGTTTAATCAACTTCCTATAACCTAGCTTTATAAATAAGTCATAGCAACACAGGATGTTGTACCTAATGTTTGATTGGTTTGTTATTTGGGTTTAAAGCTTAGCGACTACACGAACAGGGTGCATATAAACTGTTCACTACCAGTCAAGAATAATCTAATCTCTAAACTAGGGATTAAAATAAGCTCAGTATATATGGACTGAGAATTGTACACCTATCGTCTAACCAATTAAGTTCTTCATTCTCCTTTGCGTTGCTTAGACTCTTAGGTTACAATATATGCTGTACTCGCCATCAGTGCAGACTTCTTATATACTGTGATTGTAAACAACCACTGAAGATCAGTGTTTTAAGACTACATATGGTAATGTTACCACGTGAATAGATATGTTGACACTGGTGTTGGTCTCCAAGCATCACACACACACTTAACTGGTGCATTATTTTATAATATTCTTTCATAAGCTCTAAGGCCTTGGATAAGCTCCGAACTCGTCGGGGTTATACAGCGACTGTGAAATGAGAGGTAATCACCTTTGATCCAAGGGGAGAATAGCTCCAGTTCCTAGGATTAGGTGCCCTTCACCAGCCTCAAGGCACCCATCCCCTTCTTGAAGGGCAATCTCTCTAGAGTAAGAGGTTAGTGTTCGCTCATGCCTTGTTGACACCCGTCTTAAGGAAAAGACTTGGCAGGGAAAAATTTTCAAATATACTCTGTTCATAGATTAAAAGCCAGTTATCTGAAGATTTTTTGGGGGTTATTACCCCCCCTTCCTCCTCCACGACCCAGTCCCAGATTAGACCTCCCAGTTGCTTGTCTGATCGACCAGGTTGTTGGTGCTAGCCACACCCACATCAACGTATGCATTACAGTTCGAATGATGAACTTATCAAGTTGTCTTTTGAAGACGGCTAGAGGTTTGTTGTTAATTTTTCTTATGTACGAAGGGAAGGTGTTTAAAAGTTTAGGCCCTTTAACGTTTGCCAAGTTGCATCATCTACCGAGCCACTTGTTATCGTTGAAGAATGTGACACAAGTGTCTCATTCTTCAGCTTGTCGGTTTTCTAAACCATTTATCACATCTGTCAGACTGCAGCATCGTGGATCTTAATACAAGCAATTCTTCAACACTTATCCAACCCATGGACAAAACCTACTGACACTAGTGGATGATTCCACTGCGACTCCGCCTCCATCTGCTTCGACTCACCTGACTGCAGTATATAAGACACTTCTCCGAGCATGTGCTGTACCATCTTTAAGATTGATGGACTAAACATTTCTGTTCCAGGCTGAGGGACTAATTACCTCAAACTCCTCCTCTTTTTCCATCATTCTTCTTTGTACTGGACTGATGAAGCCACTGTGTGGCGAAACGTTGCCTCAAAAAATATTCCTAAATGTTGTACAAGTGTCTCTTTCTTCAACATGTTGGTTTTCTAAACCATTTATCACAAAATAATGATGTACCTTTTTCTTCTACGTTACAAGGAGTAGTTCAAGGGAATTCAAGCATTGCCAGCAGTTTAGCTGTTTTGCTGAGCTAATATTAGAACTAAGGTTTCTCTGTAAATTTAATTCAATAAGAATTAAATTTAACGTCTGTTTGGCTTTATTAGGTTATTCTAAGCTTAGTGTATGGCATGTGTGCTTATCCTTGACTGTTATAAGGACTCCATGGGAATTATTGTGTAACTTTATTGAGTTATCCATGGTTAAGTTCAGCGTAATGCGTTATATAAGGCCAGTGTAAAACTTTTGCTCTAAATCTAAATAACCATAGTTTTAAACTCTCAGTTAATCCTGTGAGAGGTAGTTAATTATGAACTCGCAGTTCATCCTGTAAGAGGTAGTTAATTATGCATTTGCAGTTCATCCTGTGAGTGACAGTTTTTGAATATGATGATGTACGTTCTGCTCACAACCAGAAGACCCAAGTTCTCCTAATATCTTCTGTCCTTGTTCAACTAGCAGTAAATAGAGACAGAGAAGAAGTTAATCGATTATGTTGGGTCGCAGCCTGCGACAGGATCTAAGGTTTCTAGTAGGAATAAATTACATACCTTGGCTTTCTTGGGCTATCCTGGGTTATTACTCTTCCAGGGTTAATAATCCCAATTAAATTTTCATCTACTGGGCCTCTAGGAACTTTCGAAGTAGGGATTATATAGTGCTGAGTAGATCCTAGCGAGCAGTGAATACTGCAGAGATTGAGTGACATTGTGGAACCCGCTACCATCACATAAGTACAAGCTCCACATGCCGTACCTCAACACATACCAGAAAATACCCTATTATAGTAAGCAATAAATCACCTATGACAATAACATTGACTTTATGTGTAATATTAGTCACACGAGTTCGTCCCTGTCGATGGCGTAACCATCACAGTTGCAGAAGACTAACTTGATGTACGTGATTAAACGCAACACCGGAAACTATCCGTCTCCAAGCCGGGGGATCAGAGATCAACCCATCCTCCTGACAACAAGCTCACCATTTTCACATAGGGTTTGCAGTACATTTCTAAGTTAGGGTAGATTACCAGGAAAAAGTCTAAATATAGGACAAATAGTGATAAATTCTGCTGCGCAAACAGAAAACGTGAACCTACTGCTAGCTGCAGATGTATAAGTAACGTTTCTACTGTTCAACCTTCTACGTTCACAGTCACCCCATTAACTGTATTTACAACAGTGCCATATTATCTGTGGTTAAATAGACGGGCTGCAAAGAGAAACTATTTATGGTCGTAATATTGACCGAATAATCGGCATATGAAAACGTTGTGGTTCGCTTTAGGCGCTTATTTATTGTGCATTTGAATTCACAGGGTTAAAACTTTTGTTTTCCCGCTCATTTCAAACCCAGTCTCAGTAGTATCACCTAGGTACGTACTAGTATATTTGCTGTTAGGTGAACATGGGGGCAGCAAATGTATGAAGGCCTGGCTCCAGACTGTTGGTCTTGTGTTGAACAGTAAGTAGGTGAGGCACAAGACTACACTCTGTTAACACCCTCTCTCACTCGAATTGGGAATAAACGCAAGACCCTTTAATTATTAGCCGAACGCCCTTACACTACAAGGCGCACGCAGCATTAATAACTAGATCCGTTATAAAATGAAAGACTATGGCTGGAAACAAAAATTTGACAACCTAACATGGAATGAGTTAGTATATCCTGCAGACAAACTTACAAGAAACCATGCACCCACGCAGGCGACACTCTAGGTAGGACATACAAGTCAGCATTATAAATTTCAAGCTACAAGCGTCAGTGGAATTTCGTTGGAGCGCACACACTTTTATTTGAGAATAGCTGAAGTGAGCCCACCCTTCACAGACGGTATCCTGATGCTGATAAAGAGCTCTTGATCGTGTGAATTAAAGTTGCCTTCCCCTTTCTCTGATCGAATCGGATTACCTCCCATTTCAGAAGCGCAGGTTTACATCTTCCCTATAACTACAATAATGATGTGAGCAAATAGTTTTTAATGTATGTGAGGAAACGTGTATTGGATATTCTGTCCAGTACAAAGAATTTGGTGTCGAGTTCATGTGGACACCTGCTTATGAATTCCCTTTGACTTTTCTTCCTAAAGCTCAAATTCAAAGTATTTTCATAGTTCCTGAAAATCGTTTTTAGAGCTTGTTGTACAACAAAAGGTGAAAGAATGGCGTCATCATGCTTATCTAAGACTGGAAACTTTGCAGTGTAATACGAAAACGGTTATAGTCAAGATCAAGTCTTACTATATATAAATGGTGCCGTATTAGAAGCCCTACTGGAATGCTTAAAAAAAAATAACTACTAGGAAGTTTGGGTTAAAAAAAAATGCATCAACAAAGCCTAGCATCTGCTGAGTGACACAACACATACAAGCAACTTAAGTCTTATTACCACGATCAGTGCTACCTTCAACCAAGAAATCCGAAACATAGGCGGAAACAAAAAATTACAGAAATACTTAATAAATTTATAACCACCGACCCTAAACATTCCTTCTATGGACTTCCTAAAACAAACAAACCAAACATATCTCTTAGACCTATTATTTCCAGTAGAGCATCTCTCTCTCCTCTGGTGAAACAGGCAAATTTCTCTCACTGTTTCCCGGTTAACCCTCATAATCACACCTAACACACACACACACACACACACACACACACACACACACACAAATCAGAATGTCTGGTCTAAATCAAATACAAAAAAAATTCTATTTAAACAAATCAAGCAAAATTAAAATATAGCAAAGGCTCACAAATAACCTTACATTGTTACATACTCAGACCTAACATTTATACTAGCAACGATTTATATACTTAAGGATAAAATACAATATTTGAACAACTGTTTAGATATACTGGATCTGTTCCGATGAGGCCTCATTCTAATTTGTAAAATGTTAATTTGTAAGTTTAATAATGCGATAGCCCTATACTTTGGTATATGTCCGCTCACCCCTTTTTAAGGTACTATCGTTAGGTACACAGTTGTAGGGATATATATGGTTTACCCCCACACTTTAATTTTTTTTTTTTTACAAAGGATATGAATTCTAGCCAGACTGAAGGTGGTGGGTGGAGTTTCTTACTCTGAATATGACTTTCAGTAAGACTAAAATTTATTACACTTACCTGTGTTCCGGGGTGAGCCTCCCCCAGCGGCCCGGTCAGTGACCAGGATTAAATATGACTTTCATCATGACTGGGGTTTCTAATACAGGATATGACCTCATATATCATAATTGTGAAGCTTCTACAACAGGGTGTATGATTTATACATTATTAAAAGTTGACTCACGAAATCGTAATGGCACGATTGCAAACCATACCACGGGCGGGGTTTGAACCCGCGATCAGAGAGTCTCAAAAATGCAGACCGTCGCAGAGAATGAACTGCATTTACTATAACTCATTATCAAAGTGTTTCTCCAGAAGTGCTCGGACAACAAGGCTTAAATACTGCACAGCAACTGAACTCTAAATTTTTCTCAAGAGGAAATATGGCAAATTTCTCGTAGTATTTCCTGATGAGCCGGACTGTAATGATTACATTAGACTGCTTGTTGCTTGGCCTGGTCGTAGACCGGGCCGCGGGGACGTTGATCCCCGGAATACCCTCCAGGTAGCAGGTAGTACCTATAACCTGACCGTTCAGGCCATTAACCAGAAGTCCTGGTCCGTGGCCGGAAAGACGTGTCGATGACCCCTGAAGCCATCAGCAGGTAGTCAACCTCACCCGTCCTTCAGACGTACCTCCAGCCTCCACAGGTAAAGCATAATTTATTTTGCTTTACAGGTATTATTCACTCGTTAATTTGCTTCGGTTGTTTCGTATATTTAGTCAGGGCTGAAAATTTCTTTAATCACATATATTATAAATACTGTATATTTATTCTTTAAAATATCGTCATCCTTATATTTAATTGCTCAAAATGTTGTATGATAAAATTAAACAAATTAAATTGAAATTAGAATGACTTTGCTTTTACTGTGTAAAAGAGATTTTTTGATCACACAAATAGATCCTTAGAGCTTGTAACACCTGGGGATCCTTCACACCTGGGGATCCTTCACACCTGGTCCCCTCACACCCAGGGCCACCTCATACTTGGCACCTGGGGATCCTTCACACCTGGTCCCCTCACACCCAGGGCCACCTCATACTTGGCACCTGGGGATCCTTCACACCTGGTCCCCTCACACCCAGGGCCACCTCATACTTGGCACCTGGGGATCCTTCACACCTGGTCCCATCACACCCAGGGCCACCTCATACTTGGCACCTGGGGATCCTTCACACCTGGTCCCCTCACACCCAGGGCCACCTCATACTTGGCACCTGGGGATCCTTCACACCTGGTCCCCTCACACCCAGGGTCACCTCATACTTGGCACCTGGGGATCCTTCACACCTGGTCCCCTCACACCCAGGGCCACCTCATACTTGGGGGCTCTTTAAACCTGATGGGACTTTAAAGGCCTGTGAGGTCTGTCTCACCGGGGGGCCCCAGGGCAACTGTCCTCTTTTTCCACTTAACGTTAATCCGCCAGTGCCTTTTACCACTTTTCAGTTTTGTGTTAAAGAAGTTGTGTGTCTGCTGCTGTAGGGATTTCTAGGAAGTACTGGGAGAACTCTGGAGAGCTCACACACTGTAAATCTTCCATTTTCCTGTCATTATTATTTTAATCCCGGTATATTTCTGAACATTAGGGACTTGCAAAACATTAAAAGTTTTTAGTATCATCGAAAATTTTAGTTAATCTTAAACAATAATTAGGAACATAACTTGTAATTAGGAATATATAAAATATTTTCACATATTTTAACCCTTCGATGTTAGTAAAGGTCTCTTGGTCCAATGAATTGGTGATACCAATCCCTTCGTTGGATCAAATTTGAATGTTGGTCACATATGCGAAGCTCTCCGCTGGCTTATCAGGCCAAAACATTAAGAGTTAAATATCACATCAAAAGATGTATTTTTTATTCCTGTGTTTGTGCTTTAACATGTAACTCTGTTCCCAACTTTCAGAATCTGTTTTTATCTGAGAAAAGATGTTTAAATTTACGCCGCCCTTTTAAAATTGTTTTCAAGAGGGAGCTGGACAGATACCTAAAGACGGTACCGGATCAGCCGGGCTGTGGTTCGTATGTTGGATTGCGTGAGGCCAGCAGTAACAGCCTTGTTGATCAGGCCCTAATCCACCGGGAGGCCTGGTCATGGACCGGGCCGCGGGGGCGTTGATCCCCGGGATACCCTCCAGGTAGAATATAAGTTTTGGATTCTTCAAGGAAGGTTACTCTGTGCCGGTGAATAGGAGTGTGGAAGTGTGCGGAAATAACGAAATTTGTCAATGGAGTGAAAAAAAAGGGTTGTGGTTCGTACGTTGGTCTACGTGCCGCTAGCAGTAACAGCCTGGTTGATAAAGCCCTTATCCACCGGGAGGCCTGGTCAAGGACTGGGCCGCGGGGACGTTGACCCCCGGAACACCCTTCAGGTAGACTCCAGGTATCAGAGTATAGCGGCGCGAATGCGTATGTATGGACCTGAGGCATGGGCTTTGAATGTTATAACAATGAGGAGGCTGGAAGTAGTGGATATGTAGCATCTGACATCAATGTGAATATTATACAGAGAATAGTGAAGAAATTAGAAGAGAGAGTGTTGGTATAAAACATATGACGTTGTGATGGGAAACGACGTCCTCGAGATGATTTGGTTATTTAGAAAGGATTAAGTAGATATATCGGTTGATAAAGAGTGATTTTGCAGTGGGCGGACGGTGGTGTACAAGACGACCCAGGAAAGACTGAAGGGAGGGCGTGAAGGTGTTCTTTTGAGATCGGGCAGGCATGTGAGAATATGTTAGATCACAGTGAATGGAATTAAGCAGTTTTTAAAATTTGACTCACTCTTGGGGAATGGGTTTAGTAATATCCATGATTGCATTCGTAAAACTGTTAACAGGATTGAATTGAGATGTTTCAGTTTGATGGGTCATTGAATGATGTTTGTTTATGTTTAGACCACCTTGCCTTACCGAGAAACTGTAAACAGATTCTCTCCTCTACCGCTGAATTTCTTAAAACGTCTTACGTTAACAATTTATTGAGAAATCTTGGTTTGAGTTGAATACGCAGGGTATTCCAAAAGTCTGAACCAATAGGAAATATAGGCGTTATATTGTCAAATTTAAACACATTTCTAATGTCTGCTTTAAATAGTCTAGGAATTTAAACTTCCTCGTGGCTAAATATACGTATTAGATGTTTTCTATGCGGAAATCTGTGATTTATAGTTTAAAATCAAAAAGTAGTGTGGCACTAAAAAAATAAAAATATTAGGAATGCATACTCTCAGATAAGTGTTTCCATCTTAAGAAAAGTTCAAAAACATTTGTACAAGATTTAGTGTTTACTGATGTTAATGACATTTTAATTAATGAAGTGACTGTAAATTGTTTATTATTCTGTGGGTCCAGACTTCTGGAACATCCAGTAAACAGCAAGATGTATAAATAGCGTTTTTCTTGGACTCGGGTTCGTGACTGCCCAAAAAAAACTTATTGCAGTTCCTAAGGCATAAAGCAATTACTGTACGATGGAAGTTACTAGATCACACATTATACAATAAAGATAACTAACTTATGAAGTCGTAACAAGACGAATGCAAACAAATCATACCAAAGATAGCTGGAGAAAATATAGTTAAATGACTATAGAAAAAGTATTTACACAAAATTCATCACGTCTACAACCGGTTTCGTTTACTTTCATATAAATATTGCAGTGATTCTTTGAGTTTTTCACAGTAAATTGTAATTTCCATGAGGAATATTACCCAAAATAAAAATTATTTTTTTTTATTTAAGTGTAAAACTAAGGTGTCAGAATTTAGAAATTAACCAGTGTCCAGTAGGATGCATTAACCAGTGTCCAGTAGGATACATCTGATAAAACAGTATATATTGAAGCTACCTGGAGAGAGTCCAGTAAATGTACTATAAAAATGAAAGTTTACACAAGATTGGAACTGGAGTGGGGAACGGGACGATAATGTGAAACATATCTTTGGAGTTTCTCTGTAAGGAAGAGAGACTTGACAGGAATTTAAGAAAGTAAGACAAGAAATTTGGAATCCCCATTAGTGCTTCCTTTGCTAGTGAGATCTTCATTACAGAAGGTATCTTTTGCTCGAAGGCTGCCAGCCAGTCATCCTCGCGCCATTTTTTCTTTTCTTTTTTTTTTTTTTGTCTTTTTTTTATTTTACATAACTGAGCCATTTATTTTAAATATACTTCTTAAGAGTAAATTAGGTTAATATCAGTTAACCAAATGCAACTGTTTATAACACAAGGCTATATTTAGATGCGCGAACAGAAAACTTGAAGTCATCCACTGAGTAAGCATGACAGTGAACGCCTGACTTTCACAGTTTAGTGTCGCCTCTCCTTTATCTACTATCTTTAACACAGTAAAAAAAGACGTGTTTGCTTGGGAAAATGAGTTGATTGGGTACATATATATTTTTTTGGACCTAATAAGTCCTAAAGTAAACCGCTTCCTGAATTTGTGACCTTATTGGCTGATAAAACCATTTAAAGGCGGCCGCTGTCGTTCAAGGAGTCTGAACTTGACTCTCGCCATCGAATTGTATCGTTGAGTCTGCTCCAGCAAGTACCACCAGCTTAAGACCATTGTACTTGAACATATAGTTTACTCTGACATCACTTGTATCAGTCTCCCACAGCTGTTGTTAGGGGATGAGTCAGCAGTGAGGAAGGTTACTTAGTGTGATAGCTTCATTAATGCACCCCATACCCATCCTGTGGGCGGTATACAAAAGATTACAAAGACATATAATGGGTCCATGGACTGGGCGAGGAGGGGAAGATGGTAATTCAAGAGCTGAAATTTCCTCTCTCTCTCTCTCTCTCTCTCTCTCTCTCTCTCTCTCTCTCTCTCTCTCTCTCTCTCTCTCTTTTTACACAGGGTTTGACAAGGTTAAGGATCCCTAGCTTTATTGACAGCTATTTACAGGTTAAGGATTCCTAACTTTATTGGCAAGTTAAGAGCTGTTACCTACATCACCTCATTTGAAAGCATTTTTATTGTTATGAGACATACAAGTAGGAAACAGGATGAAGTTGGAGCCATCTGTGGGCCAGCATTTTCATTTGATCATCTGACTTTATCTCGTTGACATCATTATCCTGTACGAATGTGTTCCATACTCGAGTCATCCTGGGTATGTATGATCTCAGATGGAGTGATGTTCTGGAGAAGGGTACAGCCAGAGTGAAGTTGCTGCTTTCTGCCCGTCTTGTGGCATAAAAGCTTGTTTCACGCTGTCCTCGAAGTGGATCCAAGTGTGGTATTTTGACAATATTGGCCTTGTACATAACAGTAAGGCAACCCACATCCCTCCTATGTTGAAGGCTCTGCTGAAATGACAGATCTATCCAGGATGGGTCCAGGCGAGAGATGAGACGTCTTGCTCTGTTCTCTACTCTGTCAAGCAGTCGCAGATGAGAGGGGGGGGGGGAAGGCAAACCAAGAAAGTGGAGCATACTCAAGGTGCGAGCGTACTTGTGCCTCGTACAGGATCTTGCAACCCCTACTGTCAAGCAGATGGGAGATACGGCGAAGTGCTGTAAGCTTCCTGGCTGCCTTATTTGCAAGATTTACAACATGGTTCTTCATGGTTAGTTTGGAGTCAAATTTCACCCCAAGGATATCAACTTCTTCTCCAGGTGCCAACATCCTCCCATTCATCCTTACTACTGCACCAGCATTACCATCATAGTGCCTAGAGACGATCATCATTTGCGTTTTCTCAGGTGCAAATGTTACTTGCCATCTATTTCCCCAAGCTGATATAGCTCTCAGCTGGTGATTGATGTAGCTTAGAGCAGCTGGCATTTCTTCTCTTGGATAAGTGAATGTCAGAGTACAGTCGTCTGCATATGCATGTGATTCTGGGATGAGATGAAGAAAGTTGTTGAAGTAGACATTCCATAACAATGGGCCCAGCACGCTTCCTTTTGGAACACTTGCCCCAATAGGATGTCTTGCTGATTCCGTTCCATTGAGAACTACACTTAGAGATCTACCATGAAGGTAATCACTGAGGAGACATAGCGTAGAGCCTGCAATTCCCAGTGCTTGAAGTTTTGCTAAGAGGCCCTGGTGCCACACCCGGTCGAAAGCGCCAGCAATGTCCAGTGCTACCACACAGCTCTCTCTCTCTCTCCCCATCTCTCTCTCTCTCTCTCTCCCCATCTCTCTCTCTCTCTCTCTCTCTCTCTCTCTCTCTCTCTCTCTCTCTCTCTCTCTCTCTCTCTCTCTGCCCTCAGGTCTTATTGTCTTTACACCAGGAACTCCGATGATATAACCATCCTCCATCTCTTGAAGACGGTGCTTGATACTAGTGAAAGGCTCTTGATCTAAGGACTTAGAGCTACTTTCCCCTTAATTCTAACGTAGTTACCTCCCATTCCCTAGGCGCTGCATGATCCCAACAGATTTACTGGTTCGCATGATTATAATAACCACATCCTTCAAGATAAAGCTGCGGTTCGGTTAATCCACGGTTCCATCCTTCAGGCTAGGCCTCGGTCTTACTGGAGACATTTCCTGTCCCAGGCATGAAAAGTTTGCGTCTGACAGACACCCGTTGGTTGGCTGCTTCAGAACCCTTTGGAAGTTTCCCCAGAGAGAAGGGGGCGCGGCTTGTCCCTCACGTGATCCAAGGGGGACTCATCTGATGTGCAAGGTGTTTCTACCACCACATTTCAACTTCTTCGAGCAGGCAAACATACAGAGAGTAAGTTAACAGATCCTCCTGCCATGTCGGCTGTTGGAGAATAGAGAGAGGCTGCAGGATAAGCATACCTAATGGAAATTAAGCATTTTGGTTTCTAGAAAACCTGTTTGAAAAAAGAAGAGAGGCAAATATTCCTTTCTCCAGGGTACTATCGATATTAATCCTCTGTTAAAACTTAGTCTAGCACTCCTCACAGCCCTTTCTAACTCACCCTCTGTTGTTCTTTCCACCCTTGCTACTCTATGATCCTGCACTATCCCCTGCCTCGCTGCGCTGTATGACCCTTGTAGGTTTGGTGCTTTTTTTTTATTATAATAATCATATTCACAAAAGCGTTAATGTGGAAATACAGAAGGATACAGAGCAAGCAAATCACAAATATAAAACCCTCTCGCGATCAGGTCACCATTACCTGTGAGGGGTCTTATGTCTTCAGAAAGAAGATAGATCAGAGTTAACCTCAGTTTCACCATGCAGCTTGGGCAGAAATCGAGAAATGGTGAGGCAAAGAGACACAGAAAAAATAATTATCTTTAAGATATTTACCTCTCAGTGGAATTATCGACAGAGGGTCACTCAGAACGAGATATGTCTACACGTCTTTGATCAATCTTATTAATATTATCTCCTCGCGATTTCCATTTATGCCCGGGTCCATGGGAGCCGCTGAAATTTTCAAGGGTAGGCAAAGGTTTTTAGGGAGGGTAAGTGTTTTTCAGAGAGTGCAAGGGTTTCCGGAGAGATTAAGGGTTTCCAGGGAGGGCAAGAGTTTCCAGGAATGGTAATGGTTTCCAGAGACAATAGAGGTTTCCATGGAGGGCAAGAGTTTCCAGGGATTGTAAGGGTTTCCAGAGAGGACAGGGGTTTCCATGGAGAGGAAGGACTGTCATGTGAAAGGCAAAGGGATATGCAAACCATCAACATGGTTGTTTTACGTTTGTACAGGCCTCTGCCTGCATTTTGCCTAGGTCAACATCTAACATGTCTAGTTCCTCGTTTGGGCTGAAGACTTTTAAGTTGTTAATAAGAACAATCTTCTTTTGGTGATCCTTAATTAACCCCAACTAGTCCCGTCAATTGCCTGTTTTCATGTTCCTTTGGTCACTAGTTACACTCTGCTTCTCGGTTTCTAGGGTGTCGAGTTTAACAGTTGCATTGTCAGTATTATGGCAGAATGTGTGGGTAACGTGACGTGAGGCTCTGAATTATGCAGAATTTGTTAAGCGGGGAGTGTCGACTCAGCCGTGCCTGTCAAGTTAGGGTTAAGTTTTTTTTTTTTTTTTGTGCTTAGATATATGTAAGAGAGCTCGGTGATCTCTTATTGCCTTGAAGAGACCCTCCCTTCAAGGGTGTCTTGATGCCTGTGAAGGGTTTTTGATCCAAGGAATTGGATTTCCATTCATTCCGCAGACGCTGTATGGTCCCTTTGGGTTCTGCACTTTCCCATGAATATATAATAATTGACGTTGAAATACAAGTCTCAAGATGCATGATATTCTCCTACGGCCAAGGCTTCTTTATCCGTCCATTGAGTTTACCGTTGAAATATGCCACAGGCAACAAATTATTTTCCTCGTTTCTGTTTCACGCATTAACCTTAAATTAATCGTGTTCTCAGGTCCACATACCTCTCCTGATAGTGTTTATAATCGTGTGTATAACATTTCCTTATCTTTCACAGTGCATTAACTCTCTTGGCCTGCATACAACTGCCGCGTTCCACTCAAGACATCACGTGATACATTGGAGTTTTCCATTATCTTATTAAAACACCTTAGCTTTACCTCATTTTCCATCGTGAATTTTATGGAGGAGGTAGAGGGAGGGGGAGGGACATCGAATTTAAACTATGCAGAAAGGCATCATGTCTTTCCGTACATAGCCACAAGCAAAGTACGTCATTATCATATCAGTCATTTGATACTAGGCAGGAGAATATCTGTCAGAATTGTAATTTAGCAGAATAAATGTAAATATTGAGAACATTCGACAAACGAGTTGCCAAGACTGTGACAAATTTATGTAAGTACAACTTTTTTATTGAACGCAAATTTACGGATTAAAATTATGTAATTTAATCACTTCCATTAATAAATGTGCATATTAGGAAAAAATCATACTTTAAAAGTTCTTAAACACGAAATCCCAAGAGATTGTTCACTGGATCTTTGTAAAACAAAGAAGTCGCACAAAAATGTATTAGCCGATACATGTTTAAAAATCATTACCCATATTAAATCTTGTAAGTTTTCTGTAAGAGCCTTTTATACTGGGAGATACTTCAGGAAAGAAGGGGAAGGAGTGACTTGATGCTGGTTACCTGGAGGTCATTCCGGGGATCAACGCCCCCGCGGCCCGGTCCATGACCAGGCCTCCCGATGGATCAGGGCCTGATCAACTAGGCTGTTACTGCTGGCCGCACGCAGTCCAACGTACGAGCCACAGCCCGGCTGATCCGGCACTGACTTTAGGTATCTGTCCAGCTCTCTCTTGAAGGCAGCCAGGATTACCATACTCCACACGCAGTGTGACCCCTGCGGGTTTAGCTTTTCCCCCGCGAATATAGTAATAGTAATAATGTATGTAATTTCATATATATTTTTTTTAATTTTCTGTTTTTTTCAGTTATTTGTATTGGTCATTATTATTATTATACTTATGAGGGAGCGCTTAACCCATTAGTCATGCAACACCTGGGAATGAAAGAGTTAGGTTCAATCCCAGGAAGGGGGGGACGGGTTCAATACCTTGGTTTAAAAACCCTCTCACCGACATCAAGGAACTTGTCTTGTGGGATACAGAGTAAGGTGTCTGGCTACACACTCTGTCACTTTGGTTATCTGCAATATCAGTAAATTCCTTTTGTGAATATTTTATGAACTGCCTTCATTTTGTTTACTCATTAGTTTATGGCCTGAGAACTAACGTTTTAATCCTACACAAAATGAATATACATGATTTTAGTGTGTGTTATTTTAATCATGTGAAAGCGCTAAACCCGTTAGGGATACACAGCGCATGGGAATGGTATTTTGTGCTATATTCGCCACACAAATTACCTTTCACTATGATAAACTTAGATAATAGAATTTTACAGTACAATTTATGAAGTGTCAGCAGTTGGCTTGTCATCTAATCATTTCTTTTAATATTATTAATATAATCGAACAGGAGCGCTAAACCTACAAGGGTCATACAGCATTTCTTTTTATAGAAAGTGTGAGTATCTCGTTTATTTATAGCACCTCAATTCACCTTACATATAGGTTACCTGTAGTCGCTTGGGGGGTGGGGGGGGAACCTCTCCTGCGGCCTTGTCCCCGGACAGGTCTCCTGCTTGCTGATCTGACCTTACTCCAATATATGTGCACCTTGTGCTGATTTCTTGGTCGTGCGTTGAATATACACACGTAGGCCCAAAGATTTCCCTATTACATATTTTTCGCTTTGGTAGTTTTGCATAACTGCATTCGGGCGTTTTATTGTGATTCGTTGCCATAATATACACTTGGCATTTTATCTAAACTTTTTTAGTAAATTATCTTATCATATTTGTTTCGATACTATCTCGTATGTGTGTGTACTCACCTATTTGTGGTTGCAGGTGTCGACTCACAGCTCCTGCCCCCCTCTTCTTCGCTGGTCGTTAGTGTGTGTGTGTGTGCGCGTGTGTGTGTGCGTGTGTGTGCGTGCGTGTGTGCGTGCGTGCGTGCGTGTGTGCCTGTGTTATATCTACGTCTCATAACCATATCTTCCCTAGTTCTTCTTTCTTCCAATGTTGTAAGATTAACTCCTTTAGTCATTATTCGTAGGACATTCCTGATTGCGCCAGGACTAGTCTGATATCGAATCTGGACTATTTTCTGGACACCTTTACTCAGTTGGGGGTTCCATGCTGGTGCTGCTTACTCGTTGTGATTTTTGAATTGCGTACGTCGTATATGCTGAAGTGCCTGTTGAGGTGCCTTCATACCAGGATTATTCGGCAGATGTTCGCCTTTTGGGATATCTTTTGCGTTTTGCTAACCTCTTGGTACATTTCCTTTTTCTAACGTATATAATCTCTGTTGGTATACCATATCTGGATTTCTGTCTCCTTGTCCGATTTTCATGACCTTGCACTTGCTGGAGTTAAAGCTCAGCAACTACCTGTCTGACCATTCTTGCAGACTATCTAGGTCGTTCTGTAGCTTTCCCTTGTATTCTCCGGTATTTAGTTTAATCGTTAGTTGTTTTATATCATCAAACAGGGATACGTAGGAGTTTTATGTAGACATGTTTACGTATTTGTGCTGGTTTACAAACAGGAAATTATTAACGTATAAACTAAATATATATTAATTAACGTGTATGCTCCCACATTCGTATATATTAGTAGCTACCACTTGTTTTCAGTCCATTTTTTTTTTAAAGTCAAACTTGACCTGCTGGAACCTCTTCTGGGTTCACGATGTTATGCTTAACTTTCGTGTAGGGCAGCCAACAACTGGGGTTGATTTGCATTGCCTTCGTAACATATCGTGCATAAATTGTCGTTACTCATCAAGCATAATACACACTTAAATTATAATTTTGTCTTTAAAATCATTCAGAGAATTATATAGGGTAATGAATGCCAGTAAATCATCATTGTCAAAATCGGTTATATTGGCAGCCCTTGCATAACGAGTGGCGGGTTTCTTGTGGTGACGGAAATTAATTTATCAGTTATGACGTCACAAGTCGATGGCAAGCAATGCTGTTGTGCAGATGTAGTAACTTTTAATGTATGAGTAAGGTAACATTTGGCTATCTATACGTAAGTAAGTTTATTTACTGATAAACAACATACATGCTCAATATATGGCGTTATAACATAATCAGGTTATCAAGGACGGTGGAATGAAATCGTAAATACAAGGTTTGTTGGCACCTCGCTGGCTAGCCTCGCACCGACCCTCTCTGGCCACGGCCAGTGCAAGATATATTGTCTGTCAGGTGGCAACTGGTAATCTCCAGTATATCACTTATCTCTTATATTACACACACTGTCATTAATATGTAAATTAATACCAGACTGTATGTATATGATTTTATGTGACAGAGCACATCTTTCGTCAAATCTCCACAAAAGAACGAACTGAAAATAAATAAAGGTGAAAAATAAGCGTTAAAGAGAGGGCAACATCAAGTAAGCGTGTCGACGTGGTCTTGCTATGCTTAGGCACACTCCCATGAACGTCTTATTAGTGGCCTTAGTCACGTATTTTCCACTTTGCTAAGATGAAAATAGTTTTTTTTATCCCAGTGGCAGAATCTGTGGTAATTGTCATCGCAATAATGTTTGAGCATTAGACAATGTCTACTAAGTCTTAACAATGAGACTAGTGAGGCATAGTAAGCATTTATTTTCTTAGCCTCCTAAAGCTTGAGAAATTGTATATATTCCACTACGTATGATATTTCGGTTTTAGTATTTGTCTTAGGCGACATAGCATTCATGGAAATATTTTATAATTACCATAATTTCGCCACCAGTTTATGGGGGTTGCAATATATTCAGAATTTTTTACTTATGTTCAGATTTATAAGAAATGAATATCTTGCAGCGGTGTTCGTATTCTCTGTTATACTTTTCCCACGTCGTAAATACATTTAAAATAAATCCGCTCAATAAAAAATGACACTAAATGAACAAACAAGAAAAGGAAACCATTTTAAACAAGACGTTTGGATATGGTATATAAACCGATAGACATGTACCTTAGTGCGCACTCATGAGAAAAGTATATCACTTAGGGTAAATATACTAAGTGTTGCGTATCATAGTGTATATACACTGAGAGTTGTGTATTTCAGCTTATATATGCACTTGAGTTTATTTTAACCTTTTTAGAGATTAAAATATTTTTGATGTTAGTATGCAGGTATAGTGTTACCTTAATGACTGACGTACAGTCGAAAGGCTTTAAAATTAAACTCAGCGAACAAATTACCGAACTAGATATAAAAAGGGCAGGGCACTAACACGGAAAGTATTATAGCTCTCTGTATATACATGGTGAGGTGTATATTTGTGTATATATATGGGCAAGTGTATATATCCGTGTACACTAAATATGGAATGGGACATATACACCTGTCCGTGTATATACATTGCTATATCTGTATATACATGGAGAGCTGTGTATCTGTATATACAGGGAGAGGTGTATACCTGTATATACACAGAGTCGAGTTCAATCCCTCATAACGGTTCTGCAGTTCATTTTAGTTTAGAGGTGAACTGTAGTATTAATTAATGACATTTTCAGACGCTGGGTTTTTAACCTGTACAATACTGGCAAACGAAAGAAAATGGATGCTTAGTGGACTAATACTTTCAAATTTCTCTCTCTCTCTCTCTCTCTCTCTCTCTCTCTCTCTCTCTCTCTCTCTCTCTCTCTCTCTCTCTCTCTCTCTCTCTCTGTCTCTCTCTCTCTCTCTCTCTCTCTCTCTCTCTCTCTCTCTCTCTCTCTCTCTCTCTCTCTCTCTCTCTCTCTCTCTCTCTCTCTCTCTCTCTCTCTCTCTCTCTCTCTCTCTCTCTCTCTCTCTCTCTCTCTCTCTCTCTCTCTCTCTCTCTCTTACAGGGTTAATGTTAAAGTTCCAGCCCTTATCTACAAGTTAAGCAAGTTGTTGTTTTTAATATGAAATATGCTAATAAAGCAGCAGGATGAAGGTGGATTCATCTGTGTAAAATTGATTTAATTTCGTCAACTGATTGAGAGAGAATTCAATAAATGTAAAGATACCACGACTCTCTTAGCACTTTCCCTTCAGGCATAAGGTGGATTACCAACAGACCCGTAGCTGCCTTCAAGAGGGAACTTGACAAATTCCTCAAATCACTTCCTGATCATCCGGACGCTGATGCATACATCGGACTGCGGACGACGGGTACCAACAGCTTGATTGATCAGACCAGTAACCATGATGCCTGGTGTGGGACCGGGTCGCGGAGGGGGTGACCTCAAGAAGCGACTACAAGTGCGAGTATTTTCTAGATCTGAATCATTCGAGGAATGAATGATCGCAAATGAGGCGATATTTTTGAGAAGGACACAGCCATTTTTTTTTATGAAGAAGCTGTTTTTTCGCTGACCGTGAAGTGGAGCTAAGTGTGAGACCTTGATAACATTCTCTTCAATGATAAAGGCTTTGGTAAAATGACAGATCCTGGTAGAGTGGGTCATGGGAAGAAATCTACACTGAAGGATTCACAGGTCGCAACCTTCCTGTCCCTCCCAAAGACTCCCTCGATGCGAGTGAGGTGTGTACGAACTATTATTACTTCTGCATAAACAGCTCCGTGGCATGGAACACTATACAGAACCCAAGAGGATCATCAAATAGAACGAAAGGAACACGTGAAAGACTTGGGAATAGCTATGTCTGCTGACCTTTCAGAGAACATAAGACACAGGTCACGACAGCCAGGAGAATGACGGGGTAGATATTGAAAACCTTGAAAATAAGGGAAATAATGCCGTTGGTGACAATTTTCAAATCGCTAGTGCTCCCTCATTTGGAATATTGTTAATCAGTGTTGACGGCCCCGTTCAAAGCAGGAGAAATATCAGAGCTTGATCAAATAGAGATCGTTTACCGCCCGCATAGAGCCAGTAAAGCATTTAAATTACTACTTGGAACGCCTTTAAGCCTTGAATATGTACTCACTGGAGCGGAGGAGAGATACATGATAATATATACCTGGAAAGTACTCGAGGGCCTGGTCCCAAATCTGCACAATGTCACAACATACTGGAGTGAGAGATACGGGAGGAAGTGCAAAATTAACCTGGTGAAAAGTAGAGGTGCGATGAGCACAATTAGGGAACACTGTATCAACATTCATGGCCCCAGATTATTCAATATCTTACCAAAAGATATTAGTGTAAAAGTCTTCAAGAGAAAACTGGACAAGTATCTTCAAGTGCCAGATCAGCTAGACTGTGATGGATATGCGGTGCAGCGGGCCTCCAGCAGCAACAGCCTGATTGACCAGGCTAGCACCAGATGAACCTGGCCCATGGACAGGCTCCGGGAGTAGAAAGACTCGCGAAACTCATCAAAGGTATGGTCATAGGCTCACCGTGGTAGATGTGGCCAGTTTGAATAGAGAGAATTTGGAGGAGTGATGTAACGTGGCTAAGATACGTCGAAGATATCTTGGTCATTGCTCCAATATGCCTCAACATGTTGAACCTATTGAGCCTACTGTACTTAGTTCTTGGTGGAACCTTCAGTAAAGTTAACCATATAAGAAGTCAAGAAAAGGAACCTGTTATTTTTCGTTATGATCTGCAAAAAATAACAAACTACATTTCAAAGATTATTGTCAGTCACTAACAGAAAGGAATTACTACGCTACAAAATAAAACTGGGAACGGAAATGTCTTGCAATAAAATTCCAGAACCCACACATTGTTTGCTAGTTAGTTACCATGCCCTGCATATTTGTCGAGAATATTCTACCTAAAGGGAAAAGCAGCGTACTGTCAAGAGCGCCAATATAAGTCAAGATGCGTCACAACCATGAAGGTACCACTGCTGGTCATTTATAAATAAGGGATTGAACTGCACCGCATGTATATCATGAACTCTTGATAGGTTGTTTTCATTTAAGAGAAGAAAACATTTTTAAAATTTATGTGTTCTTAATTCTTTTACTGTGGACTGATTGTTGGTGCCTAACACGACGGTTTGAGTATCTCGGAAACTACTGATCTCTTGGGATTTTCACGAACAACAGTTCTAGAGTTTTCAGAGAATGGTGTGAAAATACAAAATATCCAGTGAGGAGCTACGCTGTGGTCGAAAAGCCTTGATAATGGAGATATTAGGGGAGAATAGCCAGACTGGTTCAAGGTGTCAGTAACTCAAATAACCATGTGCTACAACTGTGGTTTGCAGAACATCTGAACACACAACACGTTGAATCTTGAAGTGGGTGGGTTACAACAGCAGAAGACCACATCGAGTTTCACTCATGTCAGCTAAGAACAGGAAACTGGGGCTCATCAAACCTGGACAGTTGAAGATAGGAAAAACATCGTCTGATCTGAAGAATCACTATTTCTGATGCGACATGCAGATGGTTGGGTCAAAATTTGGCGTAAACCTTTGGACTTAGAGTATGGTGGAATGAGAGATTCAGAACATGAATGTGCAGCTGACAAATCTATAGGAAATGCATGATGCTGTCATGTCAGTGTGGAATAGGATCTCAAAAGAATGTTTCCAGCACCTTGTTAAATTCATGCCACAAAGAATTCAGGTTGTTCTAAGGGCAAAAGGGGTGCCCTGTCGAAGAATAGAAGGTTGTACTTAATAAAGTGATCATTGAGTGTATATGTGTGTGTGTAATATATAATATTATGCAGAACAACCACTGAAAAAATAGTAAAATTCCAAGTGCATTCATTCGTGAATTCTCACATTCTCAAGGAACTATAAAAAACTAAACATCAACAGGAAAGCATATAGAGGGGCAAGACTTCACCTCACAATCACGTCACAACAAGACTACACCTCACAGTCGCGTGACAACACCTGACTCTGTGAAACACACCTGATGCTCTACCCAAGCATTAAGATTTTTTACTTGTCTAATGGGTCATTAATTCTTTCCAAATTTTATTAATTATAAAAGAGTCAATTTTATATAAATCCAAAAGAAATATATTATTTTCAAAACTGCTTTTTATGAAACATGATTGAATTATATTCCTGTGAACCATGGACTTGCTTGATACAACTTTTTCAACATTTTGAAAATCAGTTGGATGGTTAAAATCTCTCATATGAATAAATAGAGCATTAGAATCTTGTCCAGTTCTAATGCTATATTTATGTTGTTTTAATCTTAGTTCGAGTCTTACCAGTTTGACCATAAACTTTATTGCTTCTTAAGACTTTTAATATCAAAGTTTTATTTAAAAATCTTGATACAGTAAAAAAAACTTTTGATAAAAATTCCCCCAAAATGCTGATGGATGTGTCTATAAGATTCCTTGTAATATATGCGATAAAGTTTATTACGGTCAAACTGGTAAAAGTCTCGACCTAAGACTAAAACAGTATAAATATAGCATTAGAACTAGACAAGATTCTAATCTCTCATGAGAGAGATTTTAATCATCCAATTGATTTTCGGTAGGCTGAGAAAGTTATATCAAGCAAGTGTATGGTCGACAGGAATATAATCGAATCATGTTTCATAAAAAGCAGTTTTGAAATTAATGTGAATATTTCTTTTGGTTTATATAAATTGTATCGTAGGGGGTTCTTAATGGAGATATCGAGGGTTGAAGGTAGACACACTTGTTGGATGGTAACATATATTGTCAGACTGAGATGATGAGGAATGGAGCCTAGCCTTGCCGTGTTCTTGTCTGGATGGTCTGCCGCCGAGTGAGAGGGAGGCAGAGGTACGAGCCTCCACATGCGCATCCCGTGACGTCACACAAAGTCACAGGCCTACAAGGGATCTCCTATCTAAAGCACATGGATGATACTAATATGCTATGCTATATAACACAGGGATCAGCAACTATGCTGACAATTGGACTCTTTTATAATTAATAAAACTTGGGAGGAATTTAGTGATGCATTAGACAAGTAAAAAATCTTAATGCTTTGGTAGAGTATCAGGTGTGTTTCACAGTCAGGTGTTGTCACGCGACTGTTGGGTGTAGTCTTGTTGGTGTGACGTGATTGTGAGGTGTAGACTTGTCCCTCTATAGTCTATATGCTTTCCTGTTGATTTTTTTTATAGTTTCTTGATAATGTGCGAATTCACGAAAGCACTTGGAATTTCACTATTTTTTCACAGTGGTTGTTCTGCATATTGTGATATCACCTGTTTACTGTGATTTTATTGCATTATATATATATATATATATATATATATATATATATATATATATATATATATATATATATATATATATATATATATATATATATATATATATATTTATATATATATATATATATATATATATATATATATATATATATATATATATATATATATATATATATATATTATATATTTATATATATATATATATATATATATATATATATATATATATATATATATATATATATATATATATATATATATAATGTCGTGTCGAATAGGTAAAACTTGCGATTTTTGGCTTAAATAGCAACGCTCTTCTTGCCGGATAAGGCAAGCGAATATTTGTGTATGCAATAATTTCACAAAAGTCATTCTGAGCCTAACGAGAAAAATTTTTTCATTATGCTTGTTTATTATTAAATTACTGTAAACTTATCTAAAATATATTTAGTTGGATTAGGCTAAACTTAATTGCGCTTGTTATAATAAGGTTAGGTAAGTTTTCTAAGGTTCTTTTGGTACAAAATTATTAATTTTTACATTAACATAAATGAAAAAATATATCTTGAAACATATAAGAGAAAATTTTAGAAAGGACTTAATTTTAAATGAGTTTTTGCTAATTGACCAGTTTTACCTATTCAGCACCACACACACACACATACGTGTGTGTTTGTGTGTACATATGAGTCATGAGTGTTTGAATTTTTGCATGTATTGATCAATAAGTGCCCTCGAGAACGTGTTTTGGCTTCAATGGGTGAGGAGGTGTATTGTTAGGGTGGCAGAGAGAAAGATGGAATGTGATGAGCAAACAGATTAGGCAGGAGAGATGGAGCAATAGCAGAATGAAGGAAGGTGTGGGAGGATGACGGAAGATGGAGGTGGGGTGGGGAATGAAGGAAGGTGGGGAGTATTAAGGAATGTGGGGAAGGATGTAAAACAGTTGGGAAGTGTGAAGGAAGATTGAGGAGTCCGAAGGAAGTTGGGGGAGGTTGAAGGAAGGTGGAGATTGAAGGAACGTCTGGGAGGGTTGACCTGAAGTATGTAATGTATTTCTTCATCTCTATATTACTAGTGTTAATTATCTTCATCAGAATGTTTTCTTCGTTCATTATTATTATTATCAAGAGGGAAGCAATGAACCCGTAGGATTATACAGCGCCTGCGGAGGGGATGTGGAAGGTATTCAGGGAACTGGAGCACAGATCCAATTGTCTAGATCAAGAGCCCCTCACCAGTGTCAAGGAACCTTCCTTGAGGGGATTTATTCGTCATAATATATTAGTGTCTCCTGACTAGTCTTAATCAGATAATGACCTGTTAAATTGTTAAGCAAGCGCTGGCCTACCGCTGCTTGTTTTTCCACACCATTTATAAATTAAAGGATCATTGCATAATAGATTCCTGAAATTGTTCCGGGTTTATTAAGTGAAATCAGTGGTCATTTATGGTATTTCAGAAATAAGAAGATAGTCTTGCATGATCTTCAGAAATCCGATAGGTCATACATAACGCTGTACTTGTTATATGCAAGAATGTATATATCATATGTAAACACCCATTGTGGTGTAAAATGGCATGTATCCCAGGGAGGTTTATCCAGTGTCGATACACCTCCCTGGGAGAGTATGTCTGTGAGATGATCCCAGTGTGGTGTAAGAGGTGATATACCTGAGAAGAGTATGTCACTGTTGTGTATGACTTCATCTTCAAAGTCTGGATCAAAGTGATTGAGACTATGGAGATGAACACTTCTCACGGCTGAGGGGCTGACTACTTCAGTGCTGACGCACTCATCACGTCAGCTTTACCTCTCCACTTCTTCTGATTACAGTATTTGTCACCTTTGTATTTGACTTTTCGCCTGCAGAGCATGCACACCGTTTCGGTAATTAAGATACTATCTGTTCCACATGTCTTACTCATCAACTTGAATCCATTATTTCGAGATCACATAAGTTTTTTATTTTCAGGTCCACTAAAATAATCACTTGGATATCGATTGTCTTCTTATGTGAAGACCAAAAAGACACAAATGTTAAGAATCGAGCACATTTCTTTTTCAGTGTCAGTAATCTGTCCAGAGTTAGTTTTAAGTGAGCCTAATTTTTCTCTAACCTTTGCTCTGTAAACTTAGAAAAGCCCTTTCGGATTTGTCTTTGATTCCTTTGTAACTTTAATTTTATAGTCTGGTTTAGCTTTTTAACATAAGAACATAAGAACGAAGGAACACTGCAGAAGGCCTACTGGCCCATGCTAGGCAGGTCCAAGTCTCCTACCGGCTTAAGCCAATGCACCCAACCTAGTCAGGTCAGGTCACATTGACTTAAGGGAGGAACACGGCAACCGACCTGGTAGCACAAGCTATCAGGTCTAACTCACACCCACCCACATCTACTCATGTATTTATCCAACCTATTTTTAAAGCTACACAACGTTCTGGCCTCTATAACGGTACTTGGGAGTTTGTTCCACTCATCCACAACTCTATTACCAAACCAGTACTTTCCTATATCCTTCCTGAATCTGAATTTTTCCAACTTAAAACCATTGCTGCGAGTCCTGTCTAGGCTAGATATTTTCAGCACACTGTTTACATCCCCTTTATTTATTCCTGTCTTCCATTTATATACCTCAATCATATCCCCTCTAATTCTACGTCTTTCTAGAGAGTGCAGTTTCAGGGCCCTTAGTCTATCCTCATAGGGAAGGTTTCTGATACATGGGATCAACTTTGTCATCCTCCTTTGTACATTTTCCAGAGAATTTATATCCATTCTGTAATACGGTGACCAAAACTGTGCAGCATAATCTAAATGAGGCCTAACCAAGGATGTATAGAGTTGAAGAACAACCTGAGGACTCCTATTATTTATGCTTCTTGATATGAAGCCAAGGATTCTATTAGCTTTATTGCGAACACTTATGCACTGTTGTCTTGGTTTCAGATTACTGCTAACCAGAACTCCTAAATCTTTTTCGCAATCCGTAATATTAAGATCTACATTATTTAGTTTATATGTGGCATGGTTATTGTCCTGTCCAACATTTAGAACTTTGCATTTGTCTATATTAAACTGCATCTGCCACTTCTCCGACCACTGCATCAGTCTATTCAAATCTTCCTGGAGTGCTCGAATGTCCTCGTCAGAATGAATTCGACGGCCTATTTTGGTGTCATCGGCAAACTTGCCGATGTCGCTCTTTATGCCCTCATCTATGTCGTTTATGTAGATTGTGAACAGCAGGGGGCCCAACACTGACCCCTGTGGAACACCGCTCGTGACGCTTCCCCACTCTGATTTCTCCCCATTTATGCAAACTCTCTGCTGCCTATTTGTCAACCATGCCTCTATCCAGGAAAAAATTTCTCCTCCTATTCCATGTGCTTTAATTTTCCTCAATAGTCTCTGATGTGGGACCCTGTCAAAAGCCTTACTGAAGTCCATATACACAATATCATATTCATTACCATGATCTACCTCCTCAAATACCTTAGTGAAAAAAGTTAATAAATTCGTAAGGCAGGAACGCCCCTTTGTAAAACCATGCTGAGATTCGTTGATTAATTTATGCTTTTCAAGGTGGCTACGAACTGCCTCGGCAATTATTGATTCCATAAATTTTCCCACTATGGAGGTTAGGCTTATTGGTCTATAGTTCGAAGCTAAGGACCTGTCACCTGTTTTGAAAATAGGTATCACATTTGCCATTTTCCACTTATCTGGCACCATGCCAGTTTGTAGTGATATGTTGAAAAGATTAGCCAAAGGTGTGCTAAGCTCCTCTTTACATTCCTTTAGAACCCTTGCATACAGTTCATCAGGGCCTGGGGATTTGTTAGGTTTTAATTTATCTATTTGCCTAAGGACCATGTCACTTGTGACCCTAATAGTGCACAGTTTATTATCGTCCTGTTCTCTTTTAATATGAATGTATTAGTTCATGAGGTGACCCTCTCCTCTGTTGATACGTCTACGAATTCCTGTTTTTCCCTAAAAAAAAAAAGTTAGTCTCCTATTCATCCATTTCAGATAATTTCTATTCGGTCTTTTTTTTTTTTTTTAATCTGTACTGGAATATATCTCCTTTGGGCAGCATGTATAATGCTTAGAAAACTGTCTAGTTGATAGTTCCCTTCATTACCAGAGTTAACACAAGAGAAGTGTTCTTTAAGCCTATTGTAAACTGCAGAAGGATAATCTGGTACCCTTACATTATTATTCTTATTATCCAGCCATTCAGTGTTAAATGTAATTGATTTGTAGTCTCTCGAGTCAAGCTCCTCTGCAGTCTCCAGATGATTATTATTAAGGGTCTTCTTATTTGCTAGAATAAAATCAAACTGGTTGTCTCTCCTCGTTGATTTTGTCACAAACTGATTAAAAAATCAGTCCTGGATTACCTTTTAATCCTTTCTAAATTTAAATTTATGTAAATACACTGTTTCGAGTTCTCTCCATAAACACGAAGCTGTGGAGCTGAACCGTCACCAAGGCTGCAGCACTGATCGCCTCATATCTACTTTTCCATAACTTTTAATGTCTTCTCTGTATTTCAGCTGAAAAAAATCTGCTAAATAGGTGAAACGTCTCGGCAGTGAAGATTCCAAACTATTGCAGGTGTCTTGTTGCACCGTAGTTTAGTTATATATCAGATAAAGTTTACATAAATTATGGTGTAGTCAAGTTGACTGTGTTGGGATTTATGAGTTTATACCAACGAGAGACTAGGTAACAGTCGGCATAGCGAAACTAATATGGAGTATGGCCAAGAACAGTGTTCGAACAAGTGTTAAAATTTTGTGACCTGCCGCAGTCGTCGCCTGGAGAAAGGCATACGATGCACGTACAGTCGAATATGGACTCGAATGTCTGGGTCGAAACCAGAGTCGCTGAAAAGGACTGGAACTGTGGTATGTCGAATTCCTTTTTCAGCTAAATCGTGGCGGAGTCTGGTACGGGCGAAGTAAAACCTTGGACAGTAGATTAAAAAGTGTTCAATTATATCAACCTGTATGAAGCACCAAGGGCAGCTCGGGCTGTGCACCAGGTGTAACCGGAAGAGTTGTGTCGCCAGCCGCACCATGCCAACATCAAAGAGACTATCTTCAGCACGAGCCCAAGGATAGGGCTCATCAGAATCATTAACGAGTCCCAGCTGAGTGGATCTGGAAGTTGGTGCCGAGTCTGACAGCCAGTGTTGATGACTGGCCAGCCCTGTCACTGGACCCAATTCATTTACATCCAATATTAGATTTTCCATCCCCGGATTGGAATTAGCAATGTTTGCAGCCCTATAAGCGATCTCATTTCCTCAGATACCATCATGAAAAGGGAGCCATTATAGAGTAACGAGTCAGCTAGGCGTCGAAATGAACACCAGTTAGTGGTTGAAATATGTCACCTGCCAGGTCACAAGGGAAGGACTAAGAGTCTGGAAAAATAGCTACACGTTTCGATGAAAGGTACACATGCACAAATAAGAGTGACTTGTATGTAGCAAAAAAAATTCGCCTACAAAGAGAGTAAATTGATATTGGTAGATAGTTTTTCGGATATTATGGTTCTAACAGTTCGCACATTTTTGGAGGATCATAAACTTTAGCCTGTGTCTGAAGTAGCCAGTTGTCTAACACATTCGACGCGAACCCTATTTTTGATGCTTAGGATAAAGAGCAAATTACTATTAGTACAGCCACACATGATAAACAAAGATCACAGGTATGTGAAACTTTAAGATGTAAATACTGTAACAAATTAGGTCAAGTAGTCGCAGACTATTTTAAACTTCATATTTATTATGACTCACGAAATCGTAATAACACGATTGCAAACAAACCAGGAACGGGTGGGGTTTGAACAATAGTAAACAGAGTGAAACAAATGTCTGTGTATTTTATCAACACTTATCATAGATTTCCCAGCTTCCCAGGATAAACTTAGTGTGTATGGAGCCTGTCTATGGTGATAATAAAGTTTCATTGAATGAGGCGGATATTCCAGTGATGTTCACGAGTTTTAGATGCGCTGGGGCATAATGATCATTTGTGATAAATGGTTTTGAAAACCGACAAGTTGAAGAATTGAGACATTTATGCAACATATGGGAATCTTTATTAAGGAAACGTTTCGCCACACAGTGGCTTCATCAGTCCAGTACAAAGCAGGAAGGTATAAGGAGCGGAGGAGTTTGAGGTAATCAGTCCCTCAGCCTGGAATCGATGTGTTTAGTCCATCACTCTTGATCATTGCCGAGGTAAAGTCCGACCGATATCTGAAGACACATACGTTACTTAACGTCCTGTTAGAGACATATGTGTGTGCAATAATTTTGCTTCTCCTGCATTAAAGTTGTAAAGTCCACGAAGGTTACATGAAAGGTGTGTCAAGCGAGTTCCCCTGTGACGGATGTATTATTATTAATTGGTAACAATATTATTGCATCTCATGAAGTTGAGCCTGAATCAGTAGTTGGTACTGATTTATGTATGAATAAAGAAAAGTTTTGTTACAAGAACTTTTCCCGTTGAATGTTGTAACACGGGTTATGTCTAAGTGGGATTCTGGTAAAAATGCTAACCTTTCGTTGGAGGTTCCAGACCTTGGATTGGTGGTCCTGTAGTTGAACGATAACATTTTTTCTTTGTCAAGAAACCTAGAAGCGTTTTCGGGTACGTTCAGAGTAGGGAAAATCTGAAAGGGATTATTGCTTAAGTCGACCCTCGGAGTGTTAATTATGCCCTGAATTAGTGCACTTAATTAATTCATATCACAGATATCATCACCCAGAACCAGGGAAGTTTCCAGCTGACAAGACCCTGGCTAACATGCTCCTCAGCGCATACTGCCTTTCTGACCTGACATTGTCAAATTAGCACCTCGCGAATCTTCATCACCTTCTCTCCCGACTATATGTACGAGTATACCTTGCTTACCATGTGTTCTTAGACCTTGCTTACCATGTGTTCTTACACCTTGCTTACCATGTGTTCTTACACCTTGCTTACCATGTGTTCTTAGACCTTGCTTACCATGTGTTCTTACACCTTGCTTAACATGTGTTCTTACACCTTGCTTACCATGTGTTCTTATACCTTGCTTACCATGTGTTCTTACACCTTGCTTACCATGTGTTCTTACACCTTGCTTACCATGTGTTCTTAGACCTTGCTTACCATGTATTCTTACACCTTGCTTACCATGTGTTCTTACACCTTGCTTACCATGTGTTCTTATACCTTGCTTACCATGTGTTCTTACACCTTGCTTACCATGTGTTCTTACACCTTGCTTACCATGTGTTCTTACACCTTGCTTACCATGTGTTCTTATACCTTGCTTACCATGTGTTCGTATACCTTGCTTACCATGTGTACTTATACCTTGCTTACCATGTATTCTTATACCTTGCTTACCATGTGTTCTTATACCTTGCTTACCATGTGTTCTTATACCTTGCTTACCATGTGTTCTTATACCTTGCTTACCATGTGTTCCTATACCTTGCTTACCATGTGTTCTTATACCTTGCTTACCATGTGTTCTTATACCTTGCTTACCATGTGTTCTTATACCTTGCTTACCATGTGTTCTTACACCTTGCTTACCATGTGTTCTTACACCTTGCTTATCATGTGTTCTTATACCTTGCTTACCATGTGTTCGTATACCTTGCTTACCATGTGTACTTATACCTTGCTTACCATGTATTCTTATACCTTGCTTACCATGTGTTCTTATACCTTGCTTACCATGTGTTCTTATACCTTGCTTACCATGTGTTCTTATACCTTGCTTACCATGTGTTCCTATACCTTGCTTACCATGTGTTCTTATACCTTGCTTACCATGTGTTCTTATACCTTGCTTACCATGTGTTCTTATACCTTGCTTACCATGTGTTCTTACACCTTGCTTACCATGTGTTCTTACACCTTGCTTACCATGTGTTCTTACACCTTGCTTACCATGTGTTCTTACACCTTGCTTACCATGTGTTCTTATACCTTGCTTACCATGTGTTCGTATACCTTGCTTACCATGTGTACTTATACCTTGCTTACCATGTATTCTTATACCTTGCTTACCATGTGTTCTTATACCTTGCTTACCATGTGTTCTTATACCTTGCTTACCATGTGTTCTTATACCTTGCTTACCATGTGTTCCTATACCTTGCTTACCATGTGTTCTTATACTTTGCTTACCATGTGTTCTTATACCTTGCTTACCATGTGTTCTTATACCTTGCTTACCATGTGTTCTTACACCTTGCTTACCATGTGTTCTTACACCTTGCTTACCATGTGTTCTTACACCTTGCTTACCATGTGTTCTTACACCTTGCTTACCATGTGTTCTTATACCTTGCTTACCATGTGTTCGTATACCTTGCTTACCATGTGTACTTATACCTTGCTTACCATGTATTCTTATACCTTGCTTACCATGTGTTCTTATACCTTGCTTACCATGTGTTCTTATACCTTGCTTACCATGTGTTCTTATACCTTGCTTACCATGTGTTCCTATACCTTGCTTACCATGTGTTCTTATACCTTGCTTACCATGTGTTCTTATACCTTGCTTACCATGTGTTCCTATACCTTGCTTACCATGTGTTCTTATACCTTGCTTACCATGTGTTCTTATACCTTGCTTACCATGTATTCTTATACCTTAATGATTAAATATCAAAACGTTGTCTTAATTAAAGCTTCATTCTGCTATAGTTAGACTTCCTATATGGTTGCAGGAAGCTCCCACCCATCTCCTTGCCTGAGGGAATGAAGTTCAAGGAGAAGCAACATAACATCACCTTGGCTGCAGCAATAATATAGGCATTGTCTGAGGCCGAAACAGTTTCCATTTTTTTTTCATTTTGACGTTTCACTCCGTGTAAAGCTTTATGTCAGTAACTTGATAAAGCTCTACATAGAGCTGAAAATTGTCACAGTAAATGCCTTCAATTCGCCTTGTCTCCAGATGCAGATGTAAAGGTTATGACATATTTACCTATTATTTTATTATTATATTGTGCAACTCATGCTTCTTAATTGTGTTTATTAACGTGTTGAGTACATTCCCCCAAAGACTAAAGTTAGTGATGGAGATCAATTCGTCATGAAACAAGAGTGTCTCCTGACGCGGGTCCTTGCCAGATGACCGCTCACCAGTGAAGCAACCAGCTGGTATACCAGTCGTTGAGCAACCACTGGCTTACTAGTGCTGGGCATCACTTGTTAAGCAACCACTGGCTTACTAGTGCTGGGCATCACTTGTTAAGCAACCACTGGCTTACTAGTGCTGGGCATCACTTGTTAAGCAACCACTGGCTTACTAGTGCTCGACATCACTTGTTAAGCAACCACTGGCTTACTAGTGCTGGGCATCACTTGTTAAGCAACCACTGGCTTACTAGTGCTCGACATCACTTGTTAAGCAACCACTGGCTTACCAGAGCTAGGTTTTTCATCTCATTTAAAAAACAAAGGGTCTTAGAATTAAGGATTAAGTGTGTTACAGAAGCAACTAGGCAGTTAGATTGGACGAAAAAAAACTTATGTTGGTTAGATTGTGCTATTGGTATAGTGAAGATTTTGATCCATGAGTTATTAGCTATATTACTCATTCGGGTTTAACACTTTCTTGTGAACATAATAATAATAATATGATTATATTAAAGGTAGCACTGTTGATGAAAGAAGAGGGTAACTATATTATTCTTTTTCCAATGAATATAATAATAATGCTTTTCACTATTGTTATTCTCTTCCCCATAAATATTATAATAATACTTTAATTATTATTATTATTATTATTATTATTGTATTGTTGAGAAGAGTATCACGAAGACAAGTACTGTACTTTTAATGGGACTGAAGTACCTGGCCGTGTACACAAATAACCCGCACATAAAAGAGAGAAGCTTACGACGACGTTTCGGTCCGACTTGGACCATTGACCTGGCCGTGGTAAATGCCAGCTTATATTACAAAAAGTAGAGTCAACAAAGATGAGGAATAAAGTATAACCAGAAGATAGTTTTGGTTTAAAATAGGTTCACACCGCCAGAACGTATATACGACAATTACTTATACCATGTACAGTGATCAATAAACCAAATTTAAGGTATGAGAACTCTGCACATGCAGAAGACAGAATTATAGCATATTATTAGCCAACCAAAGGATCTTAGGCTGCACCTTCATGCAAGATAACTCCACTTGGACCACCGTCCCTCACCCCCCAGAAACAATCAAACAAGCCTCCTCGGTCAGATGACCAGAAGCTCCAGCTGCTGGTCATCATAACACTTGTCCTGTTTCCTGACAAACTTTACCTAACATAACTCAACCTCCAGCGCATGGTTAGGCCACCCCATATATAACTGTTGCACACAGGTAGGTCAGTTATGACGTATTGTGCATAAGTCTGGCTTAAAATGATATGCAGAAATGTGGTTATATGTGATGTACATCAACTGCAAAATTCCACTTGAATATAATAATAAAGTAATAATAATAATCCATCTGTCTACTTGTTTTCTCATCCATACGTATAATGTATGAAAAGCTCTTCTTTTATTTCGTAGGTTCATTGGATATTGTTTTACAGATTATTATACCGTTACACTATGGTCGTAATAAACGTGATATTTATAGGAATCCTTGAAGGGTCTTACGTCTCCTGGGGAATTTGAGGGAATTAGGTTTGATCCAAGGAAGTGGAGGGTAGCTGAAATTCCTTGAATTACGAACCTTTGACCGGCATCAAGGCACTTCCCTTGAAGGGTCATTCAGTTTATGCACTGTCATTTGTTCTTCGCTGCACAAAGAGTACCTTGAATTACTTTTACCATTTAAAGTAAGGGTTTCTGAGGGTGAGGCTGCAGATGATGTACTCATCAGTCAGGTTAAGCAATGTTGATTCTGGCCAGTAACTAGATTGCCTTGGAGGCAATGCCTTGCTGATTTACTGAGAGAGTCCTCGATAAGCCATAGTTAAAGACTGGTAGTTTCCTATACGATGTGTCAGCACGTCAGAGTGTGTGTGTACGCGCGCGCGCGTGTGTGCTTACCTATTTGTGGTTGCAAAGGTCGATTCTCAGATCCTGGCTCCGCCTGTTAACTTGTCGCTTCCTAGACTTACACCCTCTTAGTCTTATTGACTCTGTCGTGTCTGCTCTTAAAACCGCTTATTGAGTATGCTTTTGTGTGGGAGAGAGAAAGAGAGAGACTCGCATGAAATAAAACGGAGCAGACACTATTTTTTCAGGTACAGAACAGGGTGGGGAACATGACTTTATAAGGGAGTCGTTACACATCTTTATGGAAGGTGACGTCATATGGTTAGTTCATCATGTGAAGACAACGATGCAACCTTACCTATTGTAACGTAACGTAACTTAGTTTGATGTGTGTGTATGTGCTCCTCTTTACTAACAGGTGTGATGTGCTTCGAGTACCATGGATTTTGCAATATTTATCTTGGCATTATTGTATTAAAAAAGCACTAAACCCATGTGGGTTTAACTATATTTACATATGATCTGGTGTGGGGGAGCTAGTTCTTGTTACTGCATTTCCCGTTCATTACTCTCACTTAGTGCCCACACAACACTACCTCCTTAATGTCTCACTCATTTGTTTGTTTGGGATTTTATCCTCCCTCTCCAGTCTCAGAGAGTTGTCCTGACGCTGGTGAAAGGTACTAGTTCCAGTCAAATGGAGCAATTCTCCCCTTCATTAGATGAAACCTGATTGCCTCACTCGAATATAATAATAATAATAATAATAATAATAATAATAATAATGAGTAATAGTAATAATAATTCCATCTGTGTCTACTTGTTTTCTAATCCTTAAGTATAATGTACGAAAAGTTTTTCTTTTATTTCGTAGGTTCATTGGATATTGTGTTACAGATTATTATACCGTTGCACTATGGTCGTAATAAACGTGATATTTATAGGAATACATTTATAACAAATTATGTGAATAACCCAAAAGAATCAGTGTAAATTATTTAGAATATTAAGAGCTGATAACCCAAGAAAACTTAACAATGTTGGTTATTTCCGTTCGTGGTGTTGGGTGCTTCTCCTAGCGTAGGATGTGATCCAGAATTACACCTGACGGACACTTAGTAATCTCTTAGGTAAGATTTGTCAGGAAACAGGACAAGTGTTTCTTGACACCGCCGCTGGAGCTTTTGGTCATATGACCGAGGCCTTCAGCTGGCTTACCAGTCCACTCCATTAAAAATTATGGTTATGATTTCATGGTATTAAGAATGTATTCAGTGCTAGGTGAAGATGGGTAGCAAATATAAGTAGATATGCCTATACATCTTGTCATTAATCTTAGCTTGCTAGAACGTTGTGACAACCATGGCTCCCATTTGATATAACATTGTTTGATTTTACTGGGTTATTCTAGCTTAAATTTTCCATAATTTATCATATAAAATAATTGTAATAGTTTCAAATTATGTTTGAGGCCTAAAATTTTTATTGTACTTACGTCCCTCTGTTACTTAATGTTACCAGCACTTAAGATAAGTTTTATTCAAGAAAATCTATAAATATTTTACAGTAAGTTTGCACAATGGTTCTAAGGACACAGATGTTTTAGGTATAGAATAATGGTATAATATGCTGATTTAATCTAGAAAAACCAATGAAGTCAATATGACTTATTTCCTTTGTGTATATGTGACATCTGTTTGTCACAGTGCGTGACAAACAGTGCGTGCCGTTTTGAACGGTTTTAGTCATTCTTACTTTTTGTTTTCCATAAAATGTGTTCACTCGCCAAGTTATGTGTGTTAGGGTCGAGATTCAGCTCCTGGCTCCGCCTCCTAAATTACTGTGACCGGCATCACTGATTACTGATCGCTTTAATCTTACCCTATTTATTTTTGGAACTGTGTATTGAGTTTGCCTCCGCCACTCCACCAAATCAAACCATCCCAAGAATAAAAAAATGCTTCCTTACTTCCTTATGGTCTGTTTGCGTCTCTAGTTTCCACCTGTGGCACTTTAATCCTGATTGTTTTAATTCAAACAATTTGTCCATATCTGCCCCATCAGTTCCTCTTATGTTTTGTATGTGGTTGCAGAGGTTGGGTTACAGCTCCTGGACTCTCTTAACTGTGTGTTAGTAACCGGTTGTCAAAGACACTTGTCGATAAACACTTGGCCTGTGTGTATGTGTGTGTGTGTGTGTGTGTGTGTTTGCTGGGATTGCTTGTGTGTTTGTGCGTGTACTCGCATATATGTGGTTGCACGGGTCGAGTCTCAGCCCTGTCTTCGCTGGTCGCTAATAAGTTCTCTCTCTCTTGGCTTCGAGAGCCTTATCGTACCTCTTCTTAAAGCTATTAATGTATCGAGCCTCTGCCACTTCATTATCCATGACGATACACTTCCTGACTACTCGAAGATTGAAGAAATAGTTCCTAACATCCCCGTGACTCGTCTGTGTTTTCAATTTCCAGCTTTACCCTCGTGGTCCTGTTTCCCATCTCTCCAACGATCTGTCCCTGTCACCCTGTCAATCTCTCTCAGCATTTTATATGTTATTATCATAGCACCTCTAGTCCTTCTTTCCTTTAGAGTCGTCAGGCTCGTTTCTCTTTTAACCTATACTCACAGAACTTCTCTGGGACTACTCCCATCAAAGTCTCGTTGCAAAATTGTGTGTGTGTATCTCTCTCTGTCTCTCTCTCTCTCTCTCATATATATATATATATATATATATATATATATATATATATATATATATATATATATATATATATATATCGTGCCGAATAGGTAAAACTGGTCAGTTAGTAAGAACTCATTTAAAATTAAGTCCTTAAATTTTCTCTTATACGTTTAAACATATACATTATTCATTTATGTTAATGTAAAAATTAATTAATTTGTAGGAAAAGAACCCTAGAAAACTTAACCTTACTATAACAAGCGCAATTTAATTTAGTCTAATCCAACTAAATATATTTTAGATAAGTTTACAGTAATTTAATAATAAACAAGCACAATGAAATATATATTTTTCGTTATGTTCGGAATGATTTTTGCGAAATCATTGCATACAAAAATTTTTGCTTGCCTTATTCGGCAAGAAGAGCGTTGCCTCATGGTGAGCGAATATCACACGACGCTCTAACCCACAGTATCACCCAATCCTACAAAGATCACGCACCCAGCAGAGCTAGGTGTTGTACCGTGATCCGTGGACATACGATGGTGTGACTGCCTCAGAGCTAATTTCATTCTACTCCCCGTTTGGTGTACTAGCCTCCACAAGCAGTATGTATCGTATTGTAGCCACGAAAGAGTGGTATTTAATCAGTAACAACATTGCAGTTAGCTGAGGGCTCCCTTAACCTCTCCTGGTAGGACATACCCCTTTGTTCGGGACTAGTCTTGATGCAAACATTTGCACTTTCTCGAATTTCCTTATTTGCTTGGCTAGGTGTGGCTTTCAAACTAGTGCTGCATACTCCAATATAGGCCTGACATACACGGAGTTTAGGATCCTGAACGATTCCTTATTGAGATGTCGGAATGCTATTCTTAGGTTTGCTAGGCGCCCATATGCTGCAGCAGTTATTTGGTTGATATGCGCCTCAGATGTGTCCGGTGTTATACTCACCCCAAGATACTTTTTCTTGAGTGAGGTTTGTAGTTTTTGGCCCCCTAGGCCCCGTCTGTGGTCTTCTTTGCCCTTCCCTATTCTTCATGACTTTGCACTTGGTGAGGTTGAACTTCAGGAGCCAGTTTCTGGACCAGGCCTGCAACCTGTCCAGATCCCTTTGTAGTTCTGCCTGGTCCTCGTCTGATTGAATTCTTCTCATCAACTTCACATCATCTGCAAACAGGGACACTTCTGAGTCTATTCCTTCTGTCATGTCGTTTACATATACCAAAAACAGCACCGGTCCTAGGACTGACCTCTGTGGAACCCCGCACATCACAGGCGCCCATTCTGACACCTCGTCACGTACCATGACTCGCTGTTGTCTTCGCGACAGGTATTCTCTAATCCATTGCAGTGCCGTCCCTGTTATCCCTGTCTGGTGTGTGCGTGTGTACGTGCGCTTATGTGTGTTTTTTGTTTCATTAGAGTAAAAGATGTATAGAGTGCTTATAACAAAACACTTATTCTGTATGTACAAACCCAATGTATGTGTGTACTCACCTATATGTGGTTGCAGGGGTCGATTCATAGCTCCTGGCCCCGCCTCTTCACTGGTAGTTACTAAGTCACTCTCTCCCTGCTCCATGAGCTGTGTCCTACCCCTTTTTAAAGCTATGTATGGAATTTGCCGCTACTACAGATTATTCCACTCCCTGACAACTAAGGCTAAAGAAATACTTCCTAACATCCCTATGACTCATATGGGTTTTCAACTTCCATTTATGGCCCCTTGTTCCTCTATCCCATCTCTGAAACATTCGAGTCCTATCCACCTTGTCAATTCCTCTCAGTATTTTATACGTCGTTATCATGTCCCTCCTATCATCTAGTGTCATCAGGTTGAGTCTCATTAATCTCTCCTCGTAAGACATACCCTTCAGTTCTGGGACTAATCTTGTTGCAAACTTTGCACATTCTCCAATTTCTTGACGTGTTTGACTAAGTGTAGGTTCCATACTGGTGATGCATACTCCAGTATGGGCCTGACGTGCACGGTGTACAATGTCGTGAATGATTACTTACTCAGGTGTCGAAATTCTATTCTCAGGTTTGCCAAGCGCCCATATGCTGCAGCAGTCATTCAGTTATTTGATGTGTGCCTCAGGGGACATGTTCGTTATAATGCTTACCCCAGGATCCTTTTCTTTAAGTGACGTTTGCAGCCTTTGATCCCCTAACCTGTTTTTCTCCTCATCAGTTTCACATCATCAGCGAACATCGACACTTCTGAATCTTTTCCTTGCACCATGTCATTCACGTATACAAGAAACAGCACCGGGCCTAGAACTGACCCTTGTGGAACCTCACACTACACAGGCGCCCACTCTGATACCTCGTCACGTACAATGACTCGTTATTGCCTCCGTCAGATATTCTCTTATCCATTGTAGTGCCCTTCCTGTTATATGTGCCTGATCCTCTAGCTTTAGCACTAATCTCTTGTGAAGAACTGTGTCGAAGGCCTTCTTGCAGTCCAAGAAAATGCAATCTACCCACTTCTCTCTCTCGTGTCTTAAGTTACCTTGTCATAAAACTCCAGTAGGTTTGTGACACAGGATTTGCCTTGGAAACATCCGTGCTGGTTGTCTTTAATAACGTGCTCCACCACTCTCCTGATAATCTCCATGTCTGTGTGTACTCACCAAGTTGTGGTTGCAGGGGTCAATTCACAGCTCCTGGCCCTGTGTGTGTGTGTGTGTGTGTGTGTGTGTGTGTGTGTGTGTATGTGTGTGTGCTCACCTATTTGTGGTTGCAGGGGTCGAGTCCTGGCTCCTGGCCCCGCCTCTTCACTGGTTGCTATTGCGGGATGTAGTATACACAGACTTTGCAAAAGCGTTTGACAAGTGCGACCATGGTGTAATAGCACACAAAATGCTTGCTAAAGGGATAACCGGCAAAGTAGGCAGATGGATATTCAACTTTCTAACCAATCGCACACAAAGAGTAGTGGTAAACAGAGTTAAATCAGATGCTGCCATAGTGAAGAGCTCTGTCCCACAAGGCACAGTACTCGCACCTATCCTGTTCCTTATTCTCATACCAGACATAGACACAGATGTAAACCACAGCACTGTATCATCTTTTGCAGACGATACTAGGATCTGCATGAGAGTGTCATCCATTGAGGACACGGCAAAGCTCCAAGAAGATATAAACCAAGTTTTCCAATGGGCAACAGAGAACAGTATGATCAATGAAGACAAATTCCAACTACTCCGTTATGGAAAACTGGAGGAAATAATAACTAGAACTGAGTATACTACAAACTCCAATCACACAATAGAGCGGAAAAGTAATGTGAAGGACCCGGGTGTGGTAATGTCCGAAGACCTCACCTTCAAGGACCACAACAATGCCACTATCACATTTGCTAGGAAACTGATAGGATGGATAATGAGAACATTCAAGACAAGAGATGCTAAGCCAATGATGATCCTTTTTAAATCACTTATTCTTTCTAGGCAGGAATACTGCTGTACATTACCATCCCCATTCAAGGCAGGTGAAATTGCAGAGCTAGAGAATGTACAGAGAACATTTACTGCACGTATAAGTTCCATCAAACACCTTAGCTACCGGGAGCGCCTAGAAGCACTTGACTTGTACTCACCAGAGCGCAGGCGAGAGAGATATATCATAATTTACACCTGGAAGATTCTGGAGGGACTGGTCCCTAATATGCACACAGCAATCACTCCATACGAAAGCAAAAGACTTGGCAGGCAATGCAACATACCCCCAGTGAAAAGTAGGGGCATCACTGGTACACTAAGAGAAAACACAATAAGTGTCCGGGGCCTAAGACTGTTCAACAGCCTCCCACCAGCAATAAGGGGCATTACGGGAAGACCCCTGGTTGTCTTCAAGAGGGAGCTAGACAGATACCTAAAGACGGTGCCGGATCAGCCGGGCTGTGGTTCGTACGTTGGATTGCGTGCGGCCAGCAGTAACAGCCTCGCTGATCACGCCCTGATCCACCGGGAGGCCTGGTCGTGGACCGGGCCGCGGGGGCGTTGATCCCCGAAATGCCTTCCAGGTAGACTCCAGGTAGGGTCCTCTCTCCCTGCTCCATGAGCTTTATCAAACCTTGTCTTAAAACTGTGTATGGTTCCCGCCTCAACTACGTCACTTTCTAGGCTATTCCACTGCCTGACAACTTTATGACAGAAGAAATACTTCCTAACATCCCTTTGACTCATCTGAGTCTTCAACTTCCAATTGTGACCTCTTGTTTCTGTGTCCCCTCCCTGGAACATCCTGTCTTTGTCCACCTTGTATATTCCGCGCAGTATTTTATACGTCGTTATCATGTCTCCCCTGACCCTCCTGTCCTCCAGTGTCGTCAGGCCGATTTCCCTTAACGTTTCTACATAGGACATTCCCTTTAGCTCTGGAACTAACCTTGTCGCAAACCTTTGCACTTTCTCTAATTTCTTGACGTGCTTGATCAAGTGCGGGTTCCAAACAGGTGCTGCATACTCCAGTATGGGCCTGACGTACGCAGTGTACAGTGTCTTGAACGATTCCTTACTAAGGAATCGGAATGCTGTTCTCAGGTTTGCCAGGCGCCCATGTGCTGCAGCAGTTATCTGGTTGATGTGTGCTTCCGGAGACATGCTTGGTGTTATACTCACCCCAAGATCTTTCTCCTTGAGCGAGGTTTGTAGTCTTTGGCCACCTAGCCTATACTCCGTCTGTGGTCTTCTGTGCCCTTCCCCGATCTTCATGACTTTGCATTTGGCGGGGTTAAATTCGAGAAGCCAGTTGCTGGACCAGGTGTCCTGCCTGATCCTCATCTGATTTAATTCTCCTCATTAACTTCACATCATCTGCGAACAGGGACACTTCTGAGTCTAACCCTTCCATCATGTCGTTCACATATACCAAAAATAGCACTGGTCCTAGGACCGACCCCTGTGGGACCCTGCTTGTCACAGGTGCCCACTGTGATACCTCATCACGTACCATGACTCGTTGTTGCCTCCCTGTCAGGTATTCTCTGATCCGTTGCAGTGCCCTCCCTGTTATGTGCGCCTGATCCTCTAGCTTCTGCACTAATCTCTTGTGACGAACTGTGTCAAAAGCCTTCTTGCAGTCCAAGAAGATGTAATCAACCCACCCCTCTCTCTCGTGTCTTACTTCTGTTACTTTATCATAAAACTCCAGAAGGTTTGTGACACAGGACTTGCCTTCCATGAATCCGTGCTGGCACAGGTCTATAGTTTAGTGCCTCTTTTCTGTCTCCTTTTTTAAAAAAGGGAACTGCATTTGCCGTCTTCCATACCTCAGGCAGATGCCCAGTTTCCAGGGATGTGTTGAAGATTGTGGCAAGTGACACACACAGCATATCCGCTCCCTCTCTAAGGACAAACGGGGAGATGTGTGTGTGTGTGTGTACTCACCTAATTGTACTCAATTGTGGTAGCAGGGGTCGAGACTCAGCTCCTGGCCCCGCCTCTTCACTGAGTGCTACTAGGTCCCCTCTCTCCCTGCTCCATGAGCTTTATCATACCTCCTTCGTATTCCTCGTGTGTGTGTGTGTGTGTGTGTGTGTGTGTGTGTGTGTGTGTGTGTGTGTGTGTGTGTGTACTCACCTAATTGTAGTTGCAGGGATCGAGATTCAGCTCCTTTGTGTGTGTGTATCTGTGTGTGTGCGCGCACACACAAAGGGATGTTAGGAAGTATTTCTTCAGTCATAGAGTTGTCAGGCAGTGGAATAGTCTAGAAAGTGACGTAGTGGAGGCGGGAACCATACATAGTTTTAAGACGAGGTTCGATGAAGCTCATGGAGCGGGGAGAGAGAGGACCCAGTAGTAAGTTTATTCAGGTATACACAAATACAGTTACATAGAATTATCATACATTGCAGCATATGTGTAGAGAACCTGGGATAACCCAAAAAAGTCAGAGTATAGAGGCGGGGCCAGGAGCTAAGACTCGACCCCTGCAACCACAAATAGGTGAGTAGGTGAGTACACCTTCCACACCTTCGCGCTCAGGGGCGAAGAGGTGGAAACATTGGACGTGTTTCCTAACACCGGTTGTCTATGTTCCCCATCATTAAAATGGGTACCTGGGTGTTAGTCGACTGGTGTGGGTTGCATCCTGGGACAAACCTGCCCTAATTTGCCCGAAATGCTCTGCATAACAAGCAGCTTTCTGTATAGTAGTATGTCATTGATGTCAGCTAAGGTCTGTATACCTTGTACTTGTAGAAATAAAGATATTATTATTATCCGAATTACAAGTAAAGATAATAATCCAACATAACATAAGTTAGCGTGACGATGGATGGAGTGTGCCCGGCTAGCTCAGTCGGTAGAGCACGAGACTCTTAATCTCGGGGTCGTGGGTTCGAGCCCCACGTTGGGCGATTGTTTTTATTTTTTTTCTTGTGTTATTCCTTTTGATAAGTTTTAATATCTTAATATATATATATATATATATATATGTCTATATATATATATATATATATATATATATATATATATATATATCTATATATATATAGGCATGCGTGAGCGTGTTTGATAGGAGTGAATGGAGACAAATGGTTTTTAATACTTGACGTGCTGTTGGAGTGTGAGCAAAGTAACATTTATGAAGGGATTCAGGGAAACCGGCAGGCCGGACTTGAGTCCTGGAGATGGGAAGTACAGTGCCTGCACTCTGAAGGAGGGGTGTTAATGTTGCAGTTTAAAAACTGTAGTGTAAAGCACCCTTCTGGCAAGACAGTGATGGAGTGAATGATGGTGAAAGTTTTTCTTTTTCGGGCCACCCTGCCTTGGTGGGAATCGGCCGGTGTGATAATAAATAAATAAATAAATATATATATAATTTTCTGATAGTGGTTATTGCTTTGTAGTCTAATATTAATTTTGGCGTCACTGACTGATGCATGTGTGGGAGAAGGGGATGAGGTCAAGCTCTTGGTCCCGGAGTTTAACTCTACTGATTGACGTTAAAATATCCATGTATTTTTTTTTATCACCAGGGAGGTTCCTTGACACAGGTGTGGAGCTCTTGATCTAAGGAATCGGACATGTGTTGAACTGAGTCTCAATGTCCTCTATTTCCCCGGACACTGTATAATCCCTTCGGGTTTAGCGCTCACTGATGAATGTAGTAGTTGTAGTAATAAGAATATTTTTTTTTATCCCAAATATGAAGCTTCTTGCACTGTGTTGAACAGAAGTGTTTACTAAATGTTTTATATATCTGTGGCTATACATGTTTCACCTCTTTAATTGTTTAGTTGTTTCACTGTCAAACGTCATGTAAGACACACACAAAGACGCGCACACACACACACACACACACACACACACACACACACACACACACACACACACACACACACACACACACACACACACACACACACACACACACACACGCACGCACGCGCACACGCGCGGGCGCGCGAAGAGGTACAATAAAGCTCATGGAGCAGGGAGAGAGTGGACAAAGTAACGACGAGCGAAGAGGCAGGGCCAGGAGCTACGACTCGACCCTTGCAGCCACAAATAGGCGAGTACAAATATGTGAACACACAGACAGCTGAATCTCGACCCTTGCGATCACATAAAGGTAAGTACACACAGTTACACATGCAGTTAATGATTAAATATCCATTCATACATTCAAATGTATATTTAACTCTTGCACTTGTGTATGTATAAATTCAAGTTGAAGCAGAAAGATAAAATATAAATTATTTGTCCTAGGAGCAATACAAGGTTGTAACATGTAGTTACTGGAAGTGTAAGATACATAGCATAAAAGTATATAAAGTGAACCCAGCTTCATACAACTTAGCTATGTGCCATTTATGTCTTCATCTTTGTGCTCTCACAAACATTGTACGAATTTATGCTACTGTTTATAAAACTATTTTTATGGTTTCCTAAATAAAACTTTAATTACAGTGGTTTCTTTTCATTATTTTCAAATGTATAACAGTAAAAAGCAAAGGTGTAAAACAGTTGTACATTATACAATTAACATATAAAATATTAATAACTTATAATACATAATTTAATACAATAAATTATAATAATAATATTTTCAAAATTAAGTGCAAAAGAAGATGATTACAATAATTCATTAGAGTGAATAATGACATTAAATTTATAAATCAGATTCAGAATTATGCATTTTTATGTAATGAGAAATAAATTATATCTTTGACCAGGAGCTTTAACTCTTCAGCATTACTTGTATATTGTGTTATAGTGTTTGGGTTATGGTGAAATTTATCCTCTACTTTTCAAATATATATATATATATATATATATATATATATATATATATATATATATATATATATATATATATATATATATATATATATATATATATATATATATATATATATATATATATATATAATTTGACTTCATTGTTTTAAGGTTTATTAAATGTTTTAATTTATTTAAATGAATATTGGTAGAATATTTTAGTAGAGCATCTTCATAAAGATATTCAAGAATGAAGGAAAGGCTGCACTTATAATTAACTGTGTTTATCAATAATGTGAAGTACTGTGTATACCTTGAGTGATCTGTAAATCTTGCACATAGAAATAAGTATCTTTTTTTACTGAGGATTATTATTACTATATATTACTATTTATTATTATTATTGTTATTATTATTTTGCTTATAATCAGTGGTTATATACAATGAAAGGCATCCCTCATATGATACTTGTCAAATTCACTTATCGATAGAACACTAGGAGTATAGGTGGTTGAGGCTGTAATGTGGCGTTCAGTTGTTATCCTATAAACCAAGCTGACTATCTCCTCATAATTACTTAAATAATAAACTTTACTCTGATCGTGCGTTTAAATAAGAGTACATACTAACATATTAAAAAAAGACTAAATGTAAATAGTAATTATAAATTGCATTAAAGTTCTTATGCTACGAGATCATTGTGTTTGTGGTGTGGGAATTATTAAGTTTATTTCAGTACATGTACACATAAAATACAGCTACACAGATTATGAAGGACCCCAGTGGAAATAAGTCACTTTGACTTTTTTGGGTTATCCTAAGTAATCTACACGTGCTATGTATGATAATTTATGTAACTGTGTTTATGTGTACCTATACCTGAATAAACTTACATGTGTGAATTACCTAGGATAACTCCCCACAAAAGTCAAAGCGACTTATTTCCATTGGGGTCCTCGATGTGGGAATTGTTAAACTTACTGTTTATTTAGGTTAATAAGAAGTGTGTGAATTGCTTGAGACATAATTTAAAATATCATATTCCTGAGTAAATGAAAGCAGTTTATAATGGGACGAACGCAACTGCGACAACAGTTTGTACTGTCGCCAGCAGTGTTATTTTCAAGGATTTGGAAAACACCGCTATATCGTAGAATAAGTATGTGGTGCCAGATTTTTTGATTCCTTCAAACGTACTTGATAAATGTGCTGTTCTTAACAATGTGAAAGGGTCGGTAAACATAGTAATAAAGCATACGATAAGGGAACTGAAGAATTTCTGCCGTGGCAAGGCGAGGCTAGGAGGGCCGCTGACTGAGCATGAGACGGCGCCCGTTCTCCTTAACATACACTGGTCCCCATGGCGCAGTGGATAGCGCGCTGGACTTCTAATCCAGAGGCCGCGGGTTCGAATCCCGCTGGGGATGCTTGTTATTATGTGGGTTTATGTAATGTTGGGGTTGTGAAAACCTAACTTTAGACTGAGGACCACGTTAGCAAAGCAAATTCATTCATGGTTTAGTTTACTTCTTGCTCGGGAATGAGAGAGGTTGTGGCCGCGGTAATTAAAGGGGAGTGCTGGATATTTAACTTTTCATTCTTCAGAATAAAGTTATATATAAGCTGCCACATACTTTCAAGAGTGTACCTTGACGCTGGTGATATGCTCCTGATCCAGGGAATTAGAACTTTCCTTACCCTTCTTTGGTCAAAGCTAATTACCTCATATCTCAGGCTCTGAATGATCCTTACAGGTTCACTGCTTCCACAAGAATACCAGTTTATACGTCCAGAATTAATACTTTAGTTGTCGGTTTTCCCTTTTTAATTTTAAAGTCTCTAAGTCATAACTGTGACATGTTTTTTTTTTCTCTCTAGTAGCGTAACAATAACAAAATTATAAATCATTATGATAATCTAATACGGATTAAATTTCATTTCATATTGATCTTGACTAAGGATGTCGCCACCACTGCTTCACATAGGTCATGGGTATCCAGCGTTTTGCACCAGACACTGACATAAAACTGATAAAATATAAACTTGGTCAGCAAACCAGTTTGTCATAATTTGCATCAATGTGTATCTGTATATAAAATAACTGAAGATTTTACGACAATAATTTCAGAGATGTTAAGGAAATGTCAAAATATTTCATTACAAGCGACCTAAAAATTCTTAATATAGTTTCCCAAATTTGGTTATTGTAAATGGCTCAGTACTGCTTTAACATGCTTAATGAAAAGCACTGAATGACCCTCGGGGGTTTAGCGCTCTTTATGAATATAATAATATGGGTGGATGGGGATGTTGCAATTTGGATGGCCTTTTGCAGTGTGATGTCCGCGCACTTCTGGCAAGACAGCTGGTAAATAAACATTGATATGTTTCCCTTATGTCACTCTTGTCCTAGCAAGCGGCCACTGTAATAAAAAAAATGTCTCCAGGATGTTTGACTTTGTTGTAGTAATCCGGGTTAAATATCTAAGATGTACAATCAGTGTATGCCTTTAGGAATTAAATATTTAGTGCAACCTTTGGGTATATAAGATTGTGTTAAGGCTTATGCAGTTAACCTGAATAAAACTTATCTTACCATATGTTATATTTCGGTATATATGTTCTGTTTTGAGATTATTTGAATGACTTTGAATGGTAAAAACCTGTGGTTATATAATGTACTCAAGAAAAGCAGCAGTTGCCTTTTCTGATACCTGTACAATATATTATTATTCCAAAATGAGACACTTTAGCTCACATTTCCTGATACTTTTGAAAAACGTAATATCTCTTAGTCATCTATGAAGTACGTTCATATTTAAACTTGAAACATATTCGTAATAATTTGCAGTCGGAATGCCTGATAATTACAATCAGTATCATATATATAATGGTGCCTTATAATTCTCTGTAAAAATATTATTTTATCTTTCACCAGGTAATATACATGTGAGGTCGTTGAAGCATTTGCTCTTGTATACTGGTAAAATAGTCGAGTGAGCCCTGACCAAGTAGTGCAATGATCTTCGTTTTCTATACGCACCCTATTGATTAGTGAAAAGCTCACTCTCAGAGGTTTTCTGCTCATCTTAATTTCTCTCTTGTCGACTGTATTATCTCAACATACACACACACAGGAGGCGGGGCCAGGAGATATGAATCGACCCCTACAACCACAATTTGGTGAGTACACAGAGCGAAGAGGAAGGGCCAGGAGCGGTGAATCGACCCCTGCAACCACAATTTGGTGAGTACACAGAGCGAGGAGGAAGGGCCAGGAGCGGTGACTCGACCCCTGCAACCACAATTTGGTGAGTACACAGAGCGAAGAGGAAGGGCCAGGAGCGGTGAATCGACCCCTGCAGCCACAATTTGGTGAGTACACCGAGCGAAGAGGAAGGGCCAGGAGCGGTGAATCGACCCCTGCAACCACAATTTGGTGAGTACACAGAGCGAAGAGGAAGGACCAGGAGCGGTGACTCGACCCCTGCAACCACAATTTGGTGAGTGCACAGAGCGAAGAGGAAGGGCCAGGAGCGGTTAATCGACCCCTGCAACCACAATTTGGTGAGTACACAGAGCGAAGAGGAAGGGCCAGGAACGGTGAATCGACCCCTACAGCCAAAAAGAGATGAGTACAAATAGGTGAGTGCACACACACAAAAGAGGCCAATTATTTATCGGCAAGTGCCTTTGACACTTGGTAACTTAAACACACACACAGACACACACACACACACACACACACACACACACACACACACACACACACACACACACACACACACACACACACACACACACACACACAGCAAATGCAAGGCTACGAAGATGGGAAGGGCCAGAAGATCGGACACGGAGTATAGACTCAATGAACAGAGGCTGCAGACCTCACCTGGGAGTGAGCATAGTACCTAGCAAATCGCTAGAGGTTCACACGAACCAAATAACCTCTGCAGTCAGTGTTCGCCTGGCAACTCTGAGAGTGGTCTTCAGAAATATCAACAAAGAGTCACTCTGGGTGCTTTATACATCGTATGTTAGCCACACCGGAGGAAGCATATTAAGAAATTTGACAAGTACAGAAGTATGCAACGAGACTAGTTCCAGAGATAACGGGTATGAACTACGATAAGAGGCTAATGGAAGTGGATCTAACGGCCCTGGAGGACAGAAGGACCAGGGGAGACATTATCACAACATACATGATACTCAGGAATTGATAAGGAAGATAGAGACAGGCTGTTTGAGAGGCGGGAAACAGGTACTCGAGAGCACACTTAGAAGTTAAAGACAGATTATTCACAGAGATGTCAGGAATTATATATTAAATCTCAGGGTAGTCGGGAAGTGGAATGACCTCGACGAAGGTGGTGAAGGCAGATTCCATACATAGTTTTAAGAAGAGGTACGATGAAGCCCACGAGGCTATGAGAGAGTGAGTCTGGCAAGCTGCAAGTTAAGAGGCGGGGCTAGGAGTTAAGATTCGACCCCTTTCACCACATTTAGGTGAGTTCATACACACACACATTATATGCACACGTAAACAAACGGGCCGTGTTTATCGACAAGTGCCTTTGACAACTGGTACCTACTACAGGAGCTGTGAACCGACCCCGGCAACCATATATAGGTGAGTCCACACACACACACACATACACGCTTTTAAGAATGTGAAGGAATTAGTTGGGATATATATAACGTCTGTTAGGGCCATCTTAGAGGCAGCACTTGATCAAGAATAAAAGAAAACTAAAGATTTGAAGTTTCGCAACATAATCATAGTAATGAGTTCAGTGGATTACGTTGAGAAAGTTAATTAACTCAGTGTAACAACGCTAGAAGAAACAATAACCAAGATCATTATCATGACATAAAATATTCAGATAGGGAGCAGAGATGCGGTTGGAGATGCAAGAGAGGAAGTCAGGGGACACATTACAGCTATGGAGGCAGAGGAAAAGATGTTGGTAGCAAATATATACACAGTTTCAAGAGTAGATATGATAGGGCTGTGCAGAAGGCCCCTGGCTGCCTTTAACTTTGACCTGATAGCGTCTACGTTGTGTTTATATTGTAAGTTGTGTCGAAGAACTCTTGATCTTCGGAATTGGATCTGTGCTCCCCTTCCTTGAATCGAACTTTAATGCCTCGCATTTCCTCTGTCGCTGTATGACCTCATCGGGTTTAACGCTTCTCCCATGAATGTAATAATATAATGTAAGTCGTGACTTGATCCAGGAGGGACTAAAACGTCGTCTAGAGTTTTCTCTCCAAAGTGTTGTATTCGTGAATTGTTCCAGCCATGGTACTACAACATATTCTTTATCTTACAATATAGCGGTGGTGCCTCTTCTGCGATTCTTAACATATATTTAAATTCTGATGGACTTCTGGTCATTGGTTTCATCTCTTCACTTAAATACGTGATACGTGTTTCTTTTCTTCGTTTGCTTACTAGTAACAGTTTTGAGATTTTTTTTTTTTTGTTCTTTCGATAGGTTTAAGCCACATAAATGTCAAGAGCAGTAAAGAAAACACACACTGCTGTTAGGGCAACGTTTCGCGCTGAAGGAGCTCGATGCAGTGAAATGTTCTAATAAAGACTTGTATTGCAATGTGGGTCTTTTTTCATTATCGTTGAGTTTACGCCATTTGGATGCAGAGTAGCAAAGGACCGGTTGCCCCTTCCTCTGTAATTAATAACAAAAAAAAATAGCGTTTAGGTAGTTGGTGTCTTCAAACTACAAAAGCCTGTTAAACTTTTTATACTGTGGCAGGTTTGCTGTTTTTTCACTACTTTCAGTACATGTAAAATGGGACGAAACCCTTCGAAACGTCTGCTTGAATTCAGTTTACATGTTTTTTTTAATATTCACGTAATGTTTCCTTTGAAATCATCATGCAGAAGTGGATTATTTAAACCATTTCCAGAGACCGTGCTGCTCGATTCACATAGCCGATTTAAATCCTGTCGACTACACGAAGTTTAAATCGGTCTTGCATGTAACCTGTACACCAACAATCAAGGATACCTTGATACTCAATATAGGGCCTAAAGTTAATTTTAAGCGTGTATATACCAAGAAATAATCCCCCCCCCCCGCCCCTTTGTGTACATTGTTGCTTTCAGAACATAAATATCGCATGAGACATGCTGTTTAGAATATATACAAAGTATTTACTATCCAAAAAGATGGTAATTTAGAAATTGGATTGTTAGGATGTGCTTTGTTATTGTACAGATGCTATAAATAAATGGTTTGTCAATGTTATGAATAAAAAGTTGAATGTATTAACATTAATAAAACAAAGTAAAAAAAAAAAAACTGGGAGAATTTGAATGACAGGAAAAAAAAAGAAAGGTTTCAGATATTTAAATTCAAGAATTGTGTGTTTTGTAATGAAAAACGAATGTGAGAAGAGAGATTCTGGGAGGTGCTTACTGAATTTAAATAGATTATTGGCTGACGAAGGATACTTTAGGAGACCTTCCCTCAAGGGAGGTTCCTTGACGCTGGTGAGGGGCTCTTGATCTAGGGAATTGGATCTGTGCTCCGGTTCCCTGAATTGAACCTGAATACCTTCCATCCCCCCGCACATGCGCTGTATAATCCTACGGGTTTAGCGCTCCCCATGATTATAATAATACTTTAGGAGACCTTAATGTTAAATTGAGAGACGGTGTTGCAGAAGGCGTAGTAAAAAAGTATAGGGTTAACAAATGACAGTGGGAGACATTTAAATTAATTTTGTTTAGAAAGATGTCTAGAATACACGTTTCACTAAGGATAAATATGTATACAAGATCTGAGGAAGTGTGCAACGAGACCAGTCTGCTAGACTATGTTTTGGTAGATAAAGAGGTAGAAAAGTAGAGTTCTGAATATACATGTTTGCACGAGTAACTGATGTGTCCGGTCGTTGTTTAGTGGTATCTAAAAAGAAGAGGAAGGTGGAGAACAAAGATAGTGTTGTCAGTGGGTAAGAGAGAGGTGAAGGTGAATTATTTAAAGACTGGGATAGTGAGAGGTATGACCAACTGCTCGAAGAAAAGTTGGTCTAGGTTAGGTTAGGTAAGATTCGTGTTTCCTGACGTCATATGATGACCCGCAGCTGGAGCTTTTGGTCATCTGACCAAGGCCTTCCGCTGGCTTACCGGTCCACCCCTTTAAAATTTAGGGCTATTTTGTTTAGGTGAATAACAGTGATGCCCTGGATGATGTATAATGTTTATTTATGAATATAGTAATTACATAGAGCTAGTGTACACAACAGAGGTTTGTGGCTACGAGGTGTATAAGATGGGGGGGGGGAAGGAATAATTGTAATGACGAGATAAAGAGGGTGGTAAAGGAGAAAAAGTTAATATGTGAAATGGTGTAAATAACAATATATACGTAAGGAAAACAGTGCATGTAGAACAGGAAAGAGATCGTATAAAGAGTAGCAAAGGAATGCAACAAAGGAGCAAATATTATTTTTTTAGCATATTTTTCTGAGAATAAGAAATAGTTTTCTAAAGAGAAATAAGATGAGGAAGCCTGGAGAGTACATGAGCTTGTCAGTTATTGGGAGTCAACGTGGCGAGATGTTAGATCAGGAAGGAGACATATCACAGATATGGAAAGAATATTATCAAATGTAGTTAAACATAACGTGATGAATGAGGGTGGAGACTTCATGCATTGGGCAAGGAAGATTAATGTTTGTTATTCATACTGTTATATTCAAGAGGAAGCATTACGTCCGTAATGGTCATAGCATCTCATTATTTTCTTTTATATCTGCAGAATAACTTCCATAAATAACTTCAACTTTGGCACGGGTAAGCCAGTGGTTTTGGTATAAACCATGGTAATAGATACCCAGAAATTGGTTTAGAAAGACACGTAAGCAAACACTAGGATATATTGAAAAACGTTTCGGTCCTGGGATAATATGTCCTAGTGTTTGCTTACGTGTTTTTCTAAACCAAGACAGTGGTTGGTGTTACTGTGGCTCGCCATAGGTCCATCCATCAGGTACTTCCACCTTCACGTGTTGTTACACGCCTGAAGGTGTCTAACAACATTATAGTGTCCACACCACTGAAACAGTTATTTTATAACGAAGACCCTTGCCAGTTTTTCATAACTAATAAACTAAAAACACCTAAATTGCTAAATACAGTTTGTTGGCCCAGTCGTTGACTTTTTATCCAGTGCTGGTAGTTAGTTACGCTAGATGACCCTTACAGGTCTACCGCTATCTGTGAGTATACTACTAATATGTTTTTTCAGGCGGCGACATATAAATCGATAAGTCATAAACTAGCTAAATTATCTATTTTTCATTGTATGTTCGATGTTACTTTCACTTACTTGTAGCAGTCTGTTCCATATTTTATCTCATTAGAATAACAGTAAATACTCGTCTTCGCCGAACTGACATCGTTAACCTGTAGTTTTAAAAGTACTGTTGCTTGTTATGTGTTTGAATCAACATTGTTATTCCTTTTTATAATTATAAATTGAGCTCTTCTAAATGACCGTCATGAAGTTTGTTTATTAGTCAGGGCATAACCTGGGTTCCTTGGGGCTACACACCCCTCAAGGAAGGTTCCTTGATGCTGGTGAGGGGCTCTTGATCTAGGGAACTGGAACTGTGCTCCAGTTCCCTGAATTAAGCCTGAATGCCTTCCATCCTCCCCCCCCCCACAGGCGCTGTATAATCCTATGGGTTTAGCGCTTCTCCCTTGATTATAATAATAATAATAATTGGGCTACACTTCCTGTGTCAATATCCTTACTCAAATACAGTGACCAAAATTGTAAGCGATATTCTACATTAGAGTAGGATATAGCAAGGAATATTACAGAGTGAACATGTCTTTCACGGCTCGATACCGGAATGCAGTCTCAATACTGTTCAATATTTTGTTTGTCTTATGAAGAAAAGACACACGTTATAAAGCAAGCTTCTTTCTGAGATAACTTTTTGCTGTGTAGAGCTTTCTCTCTCTCTCTCTCTCACACACACACACACACACACACACACACACACACACTCCGACACTGGAGGACAGGAGAGTTAGGGGAAACATGATAACGACATACAAAATACTGCGTGGAATAGACAAGGTGGACAGAAACAAGATGTTCCAGAGAGGAGACACAGAAACGAGAGGTCACTCTTAGAAGTTGAAGACGCAAATGAGTCACAGGGATGTTAGGAAGTATTTCTTCAGTCATAGAGTGGTCAGGAAGTGGAACAGTGGCGAGTGATGTAGTGGAGGCAGGAATTATACATAGCTTTAAGACGAGGTATGATAAAGCTCAGGGAGTAGGGAGAGAGAGGACCTAGTAGCGTTCAGTGAAGAGGCGGGGCCAGGAGCTGAGTCTCGACCCCTGCAACCACAATTAGGTGAATACACACACACACACACACACACACACACACACACACACACACACACACACACACACACACACACACACACACACACACACACACACAGATGTTCCAGAGATTGGACACAGTAACAAGGGGACACAGTTGGAAGTTGAAGACACAGATGAATCACAGGGATGTTAGGAAGCATTTCTTCAGCCACAGAGTAGTCAGTAAGTGGAATAGTTTGGGAAGCGATGTAGTGGAGGCAGGATCCATACATAGCTTTAAGCAGAGGTATGATAAAGCTCACGGTTCAGGGAGACTGACCTAGTAGCGATCAGTGAAGAGGCGGGGCCAGGAGCTCGGACTCGACCCCCGCAACCTCAACTAGGTGAGTACACAAGACTGGCCTACTACGAGGAGAAAGAAATGATCATGAAAACCTTAGACTTTGAGAATGAAAAGGTCAGGAGAAATCAGTAGCAGTATATAAAATAGTCAAGAGACTCTTACATCACAAACGAGAACAGAATAGTTGAAAAGCGAAGATTTAAAGCAGTGTGAAAGAATTTAGAACAAGATGTCATAAAGAAAAGTTATATAGGTAAACGAACCACAGAGATGTTAAGAAAGGTTTATTCAGCCTCAGAGTAGTCAGGAAGTAATAGTAACCTACACGAAGAAGAGGCGGATGCAGACTCTGCGCAGTTTTCAGGTTAGGTACGACAGGATCCATGAGGCAGGATTCTATTGAAAACCGTCGTACATAATTATGAGGCGGGACAGGGAGATAAAATTAAAATCCCACAACCACAAGTAATGTAAGTGTACACACACAATGACCTGGAGTGATCCTTGGATACACTTATGTGGTGATGCATTGTTTTTGTATGGAGATGAAATTCTGCTGTTACGTCTTATGTGATCTTCAATTTTCAGGGGGGTGGGCCGGTAAGCCAGCGAAAGGCCTCGGTCAGTGGTCAAACCTCCACTTAGTGAATATTCATTTAACTGAGACCCTTGTCAGGAGACATATTCATATTTCTCATGACAAAACCACTTGGAAGGAGAGCAAATATAGTTTTCAGCCCAAGGCATGCACCAAGATATTACACCGAACCTGAACCTGGACGCAAAACACAAGCATAATATCAGAAGCGTGTATAAGGCTAACAGATGTAGACCAGTGTGGATCCCCAGCCCATCCTCATAACAATGGGAATTCCGACTGTTTATGAACAGTGGGAAATCCGAATGCTGCTTAAGATGACGAGTTGTGGTCCCTCACCTTGCCAGCACATGAAGACCTGCATAGAGTTTAGTGATTTACTACCAAGCTGGTACCGGAGATGAGGGCCAGGAGCTGCCGGACAACACTATGCACACTAGATCTTACGACATTACACGTGGTCGTAGACCGGGCCGCGGGGGCGTTGACTTTCAGAACACCCTCTAGATGCGTGCAAATGAAGAGGAAATATTCGATATACAAACTTACATAATGGATATTGCACTTTGAAGGGACAATCACGAGAGAGGCAGTACAAACTTGCGTTAAAAAGTAGTTGTTTGTGGAAACCCTTGAAGGATGGTACACTGAGGCCTGAGAAAGGCTCACCTGTATGTGGTTGCACGGATCGAGTCTTAGACCTTGTGCGTATGGATGTATATATAAGCTTATATGCATACGGATGTTTGTCAGCTTATTTGCGTATGTATATGTGTGAGCTTATATGCGTATGGCTGTGCATTTTCATCTATTTGGACTCACCTGTCTGTGGTTGCAGGGGTGGAGTGTCAATTAGATCTGACTCTTCGTTGGCCTTTACTGGGTCCACTCTCTCCTGGCTGCGTGAGCCCAGTCATACTTATTCTTTAAGCTACGTAAGCATCTTGCTTCTACCACTAACGGAGATTTTCCTACGGTCCCTGTGATTCATCTGAGTTTTAAACTTCCAGTTGTGACCTCGTGTACCTGAGACCCGCCTCTCAGACTCCATATCTGCATTGGCAATTCCTCTCAGTATTATGTACGTCCTAATCATGTCTCCCCTGGCCTTTCTGTTTACAAGTGTCGTCAAGTTTAACTTTTCTAGTTTTTTCCTCGTAGCTCATGTCCCCATATACACGCCTCCTCCTCCTTGCTCCAGTCATCGTAGTCTTCCTTTAGTCTTCTTTTCACTAAACTCTAAATCATATAAAACGCTAATAATTATACATGTGACAATTTTAACATTAGAGAAAGTATACGCAGATAAAATTAACGTAATGAATCCTTTATACATAGTTTTAAGGATACGTACGATAGGATCGAGGAGACAAAACACTTGTGAAAATGGTCGTATACTGTCAGGAGGGTCCGATAAGCGAGACTCGACTCTGGCAACAATAAATAAGCTAATACACATCGATACGTACATAAGTTCACACACAGTCATACGTGCATAAGCATATACGTGCGTACGTACGACAGGGCCTTGTGGGCCATGTCGTACACATCCTCAAAACTGTGTATAAACGCATGATTACGACACTTATTTGTGCATACTTTCTTTGTTACTAGAAAACTGTCACGTGTATTTGATATTAGCGTTCGATTTGATTAAGAGTTTGCTGGAAAGAAGATTAAAGAAAGACTAGTATTATTGGGGCAGGAGAGAGAAGAGTGTGGGGGCGCTCTGGCTAGTGTAAGGGGAGCTTGCTGCCGCATATTGATCTCCCACTACTGCCCCCCGGCACCTCCCCCAACCTCTCTTTCCCCATTCTCTCTCTCCCCTTGTCAAAGACCCGTCCCTCTCTTAGTCCCTATTCTCTCTCATCTTAGTCCCTCTACATCTCTTACCTCTCTCTCTCTGTCTCTGTCTGTCTCTGTCTGTCTCTCTGTCTGTCTCTGTCTGTCTGTCTCTCTCTCTCTCTCTCTCTCTCTCTCTCTCTCTCTCTCTCTCTCTCTCTCTCTCTCTCTCTCTCTCTCTCTCTGTCTCTCTCTCTCTCTCTCTCTCTCTGTCTCTCTCTATGTCTCTGTCTGTCTGTCTCTCTCTCTCTCTCTCTCTCTCTCTCTCTCTCTCTGTCTCTCTCTCTCTCTCTCTCTCTCTCTCTCTCTCTCTCTCTCTCTCTCTCTCTCTCTCTCTCTCTCTCTCTCTCTCTCTCTCTCTCTCTGTCTCTCTCTCTCTCTGTCTTTCTCTCTCTGTCTCTGTCTGTGTCTGTCTGTCTCTCTCTCTCTCTCTGCATATATATATATATATATATATATATATATATATATATATATATATATATATATATATATATATATATATATATATATTCACATGTATCGTCGTAACATTCGTTGTATGCAAAGCTAAAAGAATTAGGCGACTTTATCTCGTAAAATGTCTATGGTAATGCCTCTTTGTTCTAAACCTGGCATTCACAGGTGTAACAAGAAATGATCTCGCTTGTGTGTATGCATATGTGCAGGCATGTGTGTTCGAATGTGTGTTTTGTTAACAGAAGGGATGTGCAGAATCTCAGAGAGAGAGAGAGAGAGAATGGAGAAGAGCGTGCAAGCGCGAGCGTCGTTTCCAACGGGCAGTTCCACTGTAGAGAGAGCGAAAAAGAGGTGCAGGTCCCCGGATATCGATTTTTGTGGTTTCTCTGGGAGAGGCATTTCGGAGAGGGAGTGGCGTATGGGGGGGAGAGAGGCGGTGACGCTGGAGACAGCACCACGTCAATGCTACCAGTGGGACGCCCACCACCACCACCAACTGCAACAGTCACTCAGTCCTGGATGGAGGGCCGGACACCCACAGATATCTGGACAAGCCACAAGCATACAGAACAGATGTTTAAATGGAGATCGTTTGCCACTTAGTATGTGCTTTTTAAAGTCGAACACGAAAAAGCTCGGCGAAAAAGTTGAACAAATAATACTTGCTCAGCTTACTTGAGTCCTTGACTACCACGCTTATATGGTAATAGTAATGGCTGATGAGCAGTCTCTACGCCACTGTGTTTTGTTCTCACACTGTAACCAACATATAGAATACGATTACAGCAGAGTGCTGATATTGTGTCTAATAATATTCAGACAAACAGCTACGGCTCAATCGACTCGTATGGTGCTCACCCTCATTCTCTGTGACTGTAGCTACCGCTGCTTCACCCTTTTGCCTCGCAGCTCCCTTCACTCAACCAATACTCTTCTCCCATTATCTCTCTATATTTACCATGTAAATATTACTATGTTTCATCGGTTAATGGTTTTGGGGATCATCGCCCTCGCGCCCCGGTCTTACATCAGGACTAAAAGCTATAAAAAGAGACATACGTAGGATAGTAAACATAGGTATATACTGCATGTTAGTAGAAGATGGTAAGACTTACATGTCATCTTGCACGTTCATGAGGCTTCATTCGCAAATATTGATAATTTTTTTTTTCTTTTTTTTTTTCTTTTTTTTTTCTTTTTTTTTAAGTAAGGTAAGTGAAAAGAGGTAATACAGAGATGTATGGGTATAAAAACCAGTATACAGAACAAGCGAAACGTAGTCTTAGTAAAGATTAAGGAATTCTTTCTGATATAACATTAACGTGAGTAAGGAACAGTATGGGACTTAGTACCGATCCTTGGGGGACTACTCTTTTTACAGTTGTTCAATTTTCTGCTACTATTAGCGGACGGAGGATCGAGCCTTCACTATTCCTTGGGCTGAATAACCCACCCTGGTTTAACGCTTTACATGAATATATTATATACATGTTTATGCTGATTATTAATCGCACTTTGTAACTTTGTCTCCTGTGGAAGATTGAGACACTTATGCAGCATATGGGAATCTTTATTCAGGAAACGTTTCGCCACACAGTGGCTTCATCAGTCCAATACAAAGAGGAAGGCGTAAGGAGAGGAGGAGTATGCGGTAATCAGTCCCTCAACCTGGAGTCGATGTGTTCAGTCCATCAATCTTGTAGAATGTACAGCATAGGGCCGTAGACGTGGCTTATATACTGTAGTGAGGTGAGGTGAAGCAGGCGGAGGCGGGGTCATAGTGGTACCATCCACTAGTCGAAGTAGGTCTTCGTCCAAAGGTTGAACAATGTTGAAGAATTCTTTGTAACAAGATCCCATGATGCTGCATTCTCCTCCTCTCCTTACGCCTTCCTCTTTGTATTGGACTGATGAAGCCACTGTGTGGCGAAACGTTTCCTGAATAAAGATTCCCATATGCTGCATAAGTGTCTCAATCTTCAACTTGTCGGTTTTTCAAACCATTCATCACATTTGTCTCCTGTGTTTCAGGTATGTCACCCAGATCTGCTTCTCCACTCGTGAGGTAAGTCTTCTGTGAAGCACTACCTTCAAGGGATGAGGGGGGGGGGGTTAATGATGGTGAAGGGCTCTTGAACCAAGGAGTTGGAGTTACATTCTTCTTCCTTGAATCGAGCCTCAATACTTCCCATTTCCAAGGATCTGTACACCTGTGGGTTTGGCGCGTCTCCATGAATATGATAATTATAATGATAATCTGTGTTAGCCTATTGCAAGTTTATCTTGAGCTTATGATGCAGGTTTTGTTATTTCTGACCCCGTGCTTCAGGTTCACTAATTTCTGACCCCCGTGCTTCTGGTTCACTAATTTCTGACCCCGTGCTTCTGGTTCACTAATTTCTGACCCCGTGCTTCAGGTTCACTAATTTCTGACCCCGTGCTTCTGGTTCACTAATTTCTGACCCCGTGCTTCTGGTTCACTAATTTCTGACCCCGTGCTTCTGGTTCACTAATTTCTGACCCCGTGCTTCTGGTTCACTAATTTCTGACCCCGTGCTTCTGGTTCACTAATTTCTGACCCCGTGCTTCTGGTTCACTAATTTCTGACCCCGTGCTTCTGGTTCACTAATTTCTGACCCTGTGCTTCTGGTTCACTAATTTCTTGATGAGTATCTTTCCCCTGGCCTTATACTAGGGCTTCTTGTCTGTCACTTTGATTATTGGTGTTACATTAACCATCTTCCAGTTGTCTAGCAGTTCTTACTAACAAGTTGTTGAATATTTAAACAAGAAAATTTGCATAGGACTTCAGCGACTTGTTTTAACACTCAAGACAATATTATTTCATGACTCACGGCTTTGGATGTGTCCAATGTTTTTTAGAAGTCTCGCTATTTCATTATTTCCTAATGAATTGTTTTCCTGTTTTTTCACAATTCAACCTTTCATATAGTATTTCACATCATATCTTTGCCAATGGTTGTTGTTCATTCGTAAAGAGAAATGTACTATGGAACTTTTGTTGAGTTTTTCAACTCCTTCCCATTTTCATTTGAGTATAAGCTTGGTGTGTCTATGTGAAGCATAAGGAAAGACGTAAATAATGAATTTGAATGTTATGGGAATGGATTTAGCCTGAGTAAATCTATGGCTTTATGATAACATGATAAACGCATTTATGAAGCAATTTACAACGCAACTAAACTGACTGAGGTTGTAGAAGCCAGGTTTATGCTTGGTTGGCAGTTTGTTATATACACAGACGATGATCAAACTAAATGTGGTCAGCTCTATGGTCACTCTTGAACAATATATGCTTCATTGTCCTCTTATTGAGGAATAGAGAGATAAACTGTACAGTACACTATATGACACGTCAAGGTATCTTATTAATGAAAATATGATAACAGACATTTTAAGAAAGTGTCTTAAATTTCCTTATGTTTAATATGGATTTTAATTATATAAACGGTTATACTCCTGTTAATCCTTTTAGGGCCAAGTTCTTTTGTATATCCATATGCTTTTGAGCTATCGTTCACAGAGTGATTATGGGATGCACAATAAATAGCCGCTTTAGCTGCTAGGCCTACAATACCCTTCTCATCTTATATGAGCAGCTCCTGGGAGGTTCCTTAATACTGATGAGGGGCTCTTGATCCAAGGAAATGTAGAAGTCTTTCCCTTCTTAGGATCGGACTTGATTGCCTCCCATTCTCCAGGCGTTGTATAACCCTTATGGGTTTAGCGCTAACTTAACCCTAAATATTAATATAATAATATGCGCAGATCCGCTTCCTTTACAGAACAAGCTGTTATTGCGACATACATTGTTTGGCTCTGTGTAGAGCTTTATTCAAGCAAAACGTTTTCACAATGAAAGAATGCTCTACATCTGTGCCTTTTCTCTGTTACTGTTGACAGTACACTGCTGCATCCTTTAGCTTGGTCTCTTAGTATTATTTTCCATTTGACATAACTTAGATTCAGTCTGCTTTGGCTGCAATGCCTTTTTCATATAGCTATCCCGTCTCCTTCCTTGTTCTAAAATGTTTCTTACTTTCTCTCCTGCTTGTTAATAGCTTCTGTATTGTTGATTATCTTTGTATTGTTTTCAAAATCATATTTTCGGCTGTTTTGCCTGTACTGACTGTCCAATCACGTACTTCCTTTCTGTCTTGTTGATTTCTTTTTTTTTTGGGGGGGGGGTAAGGGTAAAATTGTTGATTCCTAAGATTTGGACAAACAAGTTTCTCGTATTTTAAGAGGGCCGCCCACTTCCCATTGTATCTCTGCCAATTTTCTGCTCATACATACAATGTTCTTCTCTTCTGTATGCTGCATGGAGTCTTCATAGGAGTGAGTGACTGCAATATTCTGACGTTATGTTTATTTATCGGAAATATATTTGAAAAGCAGGATTATCATTATTATATTCGTGGAACGGTACTGTACCAGCGCCAGAAAAATTAAGAGATGTAATCAGGCTTGATCCGGGGAAGAGAAGGGTGACTTTGATTCAGTGGATCAAGAAACCGTCACCAAAGGGACCAGGATTTATGGCATGGTCAGTTTTGCCTTTCTCATTAGGTTTAACTTCCATAAAACACACTAATGTTCACATTATTTCGCTATTACACTCTCATTCGCCGAGTTCTGTGTCGTCTACGATCTCATTGATAGTTTGCTGAAGTACACTTCTGCAGAAGTTTGCACAGTATCTCGTTATAAGTCATTGAGAAAACGCACAACTCTCATGGAGACAACTTTCCTCTTCTTTGTACTGTCAAGTTGAGGTCACCTATTTACTCTGCAGTCACTAAAGAATCAGGTAAGAGACAGTTTATAACGTTTGGTCACCTGTTTGCACTTATGTTATAGGATATAATCTCTACCCATAATGACCTATCTTTTTTAATTTATTTATCATTACTGTATCGTGTATATAAACGGTTGTGGTGTATATTATTCTTTCTTGTCTTCACAATACTATATCGCCTTTTTTGTAATTTTAATTTTGTGTATAATGTATGTTGATCACAAGTTCCATGAAAATTGGTTATCGCAACACATTCTAGAAACTGACAAAAGTAGTTGGCAAAAGTTTTTGAAGGTCGCTAGGAGGCTCTTCATCTCCAAGGTAGAATAATACGAGATTCGTAAGAATCACACAACCTTACAAGGTTATGTCAGCTCTTCTTCAGTGCGGAGGATATTGTGATGTATCCCTATATGTTGTTATCTTCCATCAACGACATGCTCATCTTTTATCTTCCTGCGTAATTAATATGTTGTTAATTCCGGAATCAGGTTACTAGTATGTCTGAATTTTCTAATTTTTCTTTTTAATTTTAGAGGGAGCTCCTTGTTGTTTAAGAGCTCATGATCCAAAAAGATTGTGGCTACCTTCCCCAACCTCTGATAAAAAATTATTAGCACCCTTTTCTCCATTCACCAGGCACCGTATTACTTTCTCGGGTTTAGTGCATCTAAATGAATGTAATAATTAATAATAATAATACTGGTATGGGGCGGATACCATTATACAGCCGCATATTAAAATATGGGCGTGAATATACTGTAATATGTCGCTAATACATACTTATCATTTCTCCAGCAATAAATAACATGCTGGAGATTTTGAGCAAGTATCCAAAATTTGCTTTAAACAGATAAAAATGTTGGGGTGTAACTTTTCGAAAGTACTCCCGGTAGTCTGACACTACAGAACAGTTTTCTTAAGGCCTAGTTCCTAGGCTTTGTTTTTCTTGTATCCATGCGCTCTTACGCTACCCTCCACAGGATTAATATGGGATGCACAACAAACTAGCTTCTACCATCCATGTATGGATGTAAAGTGCACAGCAAAATAGCTGCTAGCGTCCACAGGATGTGCCTCTATATGGGGTGTACAGTAAACTAACTGCTACCATTCATAAGATTGACGTGGGGTGCACGTTACATTCTGGCAGTTCACAAGAATGAATGTGAGGAGCACAATAAACTAGTCGGTAATGTCCACAGCGTGGATATTGGTATATCGGGTGCACAATAAACAACCCGTTAGCATCTATAGGATGGGCACGGGGTACACGGTAAACTAATTGCTTCGGCCTAAAAAATCTGAACGTTAGTGCAATCCTGAAGTTTGCTGATATCGAAAATTATCTCGATTCACTGATGGGGCTTTTCTGGGAAGTCTTTTCACTTTATTTTAGTTCATATGGGATTTACCATTTCTTTCATCAATGTTTATGACATAAAAATCATATAATGTGTTTATTAGTGAGGTAAGTCGACCTGACATCACTAACAAAATTGATGCATTAGATTCCTGCAGTAAAATTAGGTCTTCTGTATGACTTCCACGTAAAGTGTGCTCACAGTAACTTGTGAGTTGTATAACTCTTATCAAGATGTGATCATACAACCGCCTTTATCTCAGTTCTGAACGTTTTAATCTTCAGTACCCTCTCATTTTTATATATTTTAGATTAGTGCAACTGAATTTATTGTAACCTAACCTTCCTTTCTCCCTCCCTAACTCTCTCTCTCTCTCTCTCTCTCTCTCTCTCTCTCTCTCTCTCTCTCTCTCTCTCTCTCTCTCTCTCTCTCTCTCTCTCTCTCTCTCTCTCTCTCTCTCTCTCTCTCTCTCTCTCTCTCTCTCTCTCTCTATCTCTCTCTCTCTCTCTCTCTCTCTCTCTCTCTCTCTCTCTCTCTCTCTCTCTCTCTCTCTCTCTCAGTTACCAGTGGTCAGAGGCAATTGTCGATAGACACTTGACATGGTATTTGTGTGCGCACGCGCACGGATGTTTAACAAATTATATTTGTGAGGATCCAGATGCGTGGTTACCTATTTTTACGTATTATTTTTATTTACGTATAATTATGAGTTGGACAAAGTAACATGACCACCTGTTGATTAAACTGTCGAATGACCGAATAATCAATTTAAATGTTACAGGTCCCCTTTTATGCGTTATCTTCCACGACGATAATGCACCAATTCACACAGCTAGAGTTTTTCAACACTGGCATGAAGAACTTGAAAGTGAAGTCAAACACTTGGATTGGCCCTCTTAATCGCCGGATCTAAATATCGAGCATCTGTGAGGTCAGTTGGAACAAGTCAGAAACCGATTTGCTCCACCATCGTCTTTGGAAGAGTTAGAGTAGATTTTGCTTGAGGAATGGCTCGGAATTCCCTTGGATACTGTTCAAATGCTATATGAATTAATTCCTCTACGAATTGGCGTTGTTTTAGCTGCAAATGGAGGAGCAACTCCATATTGAAAATAAAAAATGTTATAGAACAAGGTGTTCATATTATTTTGTCCATCTCTTATATTTGTAGATACAGGATCAAAAGCTGTTTGCTTAGCGTCCCGTCTTCAGTAATCACAGTGTCATGTTTTTAATTATTATTATTATTAAAGATTCGCCGGTATTCTCCGGCCCTGGCCTTTTCCAAGTGGTGGCCCGGCCTTGGCTCCCTGTCTTGGGAGTGTCTGAGACCTAAATCTCCCATGGGAGGAGGCACAAGTACCTCCTCATCTTTGGGACCTACTGTCCCCAGGCCTAGCCATAAGCTAGGCCTCTCTGGTCTGCCATCCCCGCCCCAAGGGGGCTAATGAGAATGACAGTCTTGTGAGCTGCAAGCTCTGGCTCAGGCACCTACCCGACCCTAGAAGGGCTGACCATGGTGTCGATCCTGTTTTTAATGTTTCCGGTAGTTGTAGCATACGCTACCTCCTTCTGGATCGCATCCTAGCACTCTACCACTTTGTGAAGACACTCGTCTGATGTGTTGGAGGCTCCACGTTTGGGTTGCATCTTCTGTGACAAGAAACTTTATTCAGGTTTCTAAATGCACTTCTGCAACTTTCTAGCTCTAGCATTTGCTTTTGTGGTTATTAAAATATTTTTATGTTGTACATGTTGCTTGCTGCTGACTCCCGAGTTCTTTCCTTCCACTTATAATTGCAGGTTCTCAACTCCCTTCCCTGGACTCTCCTTAATCTCTGGGTCTTTCCTCTTCATGCCCGATTTTTACGACCTTACATTTGCTCTGATCGAAATCCGGTAGCTGTTTGTCTGACCACCTTTATTACAAGCCTGTGTAGATTTTCCTTGACCCTGTTGGTGCTTTTCCTTGTTCGTTTTTCCACCTCATTAGTTTTACATCAGCGATCAGGGGCACAAAACAGACAGTCCCCTTTTAGAATATAATTTACGAATACAAAAACAGTAGAGGTCCCAATATCGATCCTTGAGGGACCCTGTTTATCACTTTCTCCCATTTTGTTACTGTTTCGTTCACTATCACTCTCTGACTCCTGTTCTTTTTTTTTTTATAAATCTGAATCCAGATGAATACTTCATTTTATTTCTGCCTTTTTTTCCTAGTTTATTTATTAATCGATCCATGTATACTGTTAAATGGTTATTTGCAGCCTGCCTAACCCTGCCTTTCCTTTCCTTTTTTTTTTCACCTTTGTAACTTGTTGAACTTGAGCAGATTTACACTTCCTAATTCTGCCTTTGCTATATCTCTCTTGTCTCTGCTAACCCTACCATTACTGTTCTATCTCTGTTGTTACTAACAATATCTTTCCTGTTTTATCTCTGTTGTTGAACTTCAGGAAGTTCAGTTCTCCTACGTAACTCTGTCTTTCATCTTTTACCAGTTGTTGAATTTAAGCAGGCTCAGTTCCCTCTGTTTTTGAACTTAATAAGCAGGTTCAATCTTCTGAACTCTGCTTTTCCTGTTTTAGTTCTGTAGCTTTGTTGTTGAACTTAGGCAGGTTCGTGAGAGGATTTCCCGTCTCTGGACTCATGCTTGTTTTTCTCTGACAAAACTTTCCTCTCTTGTGTGTTTCATTAGCCCTCTCCTCCGTATCCTCTCCATCGTTTGGAAAATTATGCAACATGTGAAACCGGCTTGTAATATAATGCTTCCTGCCTGTCCTCCTTATTGAATTACAAGAACAACTCCAGCCTATTTCCAGTAGTTAACAAATTACTAACTGCCGACACTTTCACTATTAAATGCTACCACTACTAACACAGAGTTTTACCATCACCGCTAAAGGCAACACCTTCACCATCACTGCTAGAGCCAACACCATCGCATCACTACTAAACAGCTTTTCACTTCACTACTAAACATTCCTTCATCATCACTACTAAATAGTAAATCAGCATCACTATTAAAGCCATCATCTTCACCATCACGACTACAGTTTTACATTTTCATCTTTCACAATTAAGATTTAACTTTCTCCCGTCACTCCTCTTTCAGGCTTTAATATTCTTGATGTCTATATATGTATATATATATATATATATATATATATATATATATATATATATATATATATATATATATATATATATATATATATATATATATATATATATATATATATATATATATATATATATATATATATATATATATATATATATATATATATATATATATAATGTGTGTGTGTGTTTCCTTTGTTCGTAGACAGTACTTTGTCTCTCTTTTTATAGTTATTATCTTACTGTAAATTATTTTCCATGATATTTATTATGATAACCATACATCCTCTGCAGAACTGCCAATAGCGCGACTAGTCAGACATCAGTAGTAGTTAGCGGACGAAGAATTATTAAGCCTCCGTTACTCTTTTCTCTGAATGACCCACACGGGCTTCCCGTTTCATGGAATGTAATAATAATAATAATTGAGTAACAACATTAAGTGTTAATCTTATCTCGTGAGGTGATCTTTTCTTCTTCGCTCACAGAAGTTATACGAAAGTTTTCATCTTCTCTTTCGCCTGTTAAACCTCTCTTTGAAGGGGAATGGAATGCCTTGAGGATGGGGAACGGCTCTTGATCCAAGGAATTGGAGCTATCCTACTCGTTTGGGTCAAACTTATTACTTCGCAATCTTCAGGCGCTGTAAACCCTTAGGGCCTCAGCGCTTCTTAATCAGTATGTAATAGTAGCATTAATAATAATAATAAATAACAATAATCATTGTTCTCTCTGGTGCATAACTGTTGATCTTTCAAGTTATTGTTACGTAAGAGAGTTGAACTTCTAGCCTTCACCTCATTTGTCTAAGATCATCAAAACTAGGTCTATCACCTGCATTTTATGCCTTCTATTTTGTCTCTGGTTAGGATTGGTGGTGGTGGTGAATAATCAGATTTGAGCAGAGGATGGAGAGGATACCTCCAGTTCCTTGGATCAAGAGTCCTTCAAAAGCAACAAGGCAGCCCTTCCTGAAGAGTCGTTAGTTATAATGTTCTGTTTATTGCGCCATTTTCTCTCTTGACATTCCATCCCTATTCTTTCTTTCCCTAACCTACCGTGTCTCCCTCGCCTCCCCCATCACTCTCCCTCCCTTTCACCTCTCCCCCATCACCCACCCTCCCTCCACAACCTCCTCACCCTCCTTCATCCCAATTGTGTCCCAACCACCATCCCCCAACATCCACCCGCGGACACCCCCACATCCCCCTTCCATCCAACGCTCACCCTAGAGGCGTCCGACAAGGTTGACAGATTTTAACACTGTGTATGTGTATTTATATAAGGTCGACTTCTGGTACAATATATTGAGTCCCTTAGCCTCGGAGAAGTAAGTGACATGGCTTCTACGAAGAGTCCAGAAATCCTTCCTAGACCCCATGTGAGCATTAGTCTTCTACCACCCCATATATACATATATATGATTTTTTTTTTTAGGTCAGGGATCATTTATTTAAAAAGCACAAATATGAATACATTAGTTCAGTATATTAAAGATTACGAATCTCCTCCAGCTCCTCTGAAGCTGGTCGCGAGCCAAGTATGCAGCAAGCATTTCCCCTCTGGATGGCCACGCTGAAGCGCTGGAACATGAAAGTGGCCGCCCTTCGATCTCTGGTGGTGTCAATGAGTCTGGAACTCGGTTCTTTAAGGAAACGTGTGGCGTTTTTTCCCATGATCCCAGGGTCTTTGATCCCACTGGGACAAATTGATACTGATGGTTTTTGTCTCTATACTTACTGATCTTGTATTCCTCCTTGTGATCCGCAGCACCTCCCTAATGTTCCAACACTGTGATGGATGCAGGTATTAGCCAGCGTCGACACGCAGGTATAGTCCCAAGCTAAAAGCTTGCCATTCTTCCAAGGATAGATGGTGATTCCATCAGGGAGGATTGCGGGATTGCGAGTATTTGATGCTAGGAATCGGGGCTCTCTCTCGGCTGGGCATCCAGATGTAGTATGGCTCCTCTTTATGATGTCGTTGACTTCACTGTGTCTTGCGTGCCAGCTCTTAGTTTTGGAGCACCAATACCTTCGGCTGAGCTAATTAGCAGATTTTATTAGGTAGTTTGGCCCTTATGGGTTTAGCGCTTAGTTATGATTGTAATAATAATATTAGGTAGTTCACTTAGCAGATACCACTTAAGTTGCCTCTTAAAGACTGGCACCTTTGAACACCACTTAAATTATCAAGGGGTGTAAAGAAACCTTACCAATTAGGTTCACTTTGGATAACACTACCGAGTTTACCACATATATGATGTAAATATTTCTTAAGGATAACTTGAAACCATAATACAAGAAAATGTAAGATTGTTTATTGGTACTAGTACTCAAGTGAAATGAGTACACAAATCATATGACCTTACATAATACTGAGTACTGCGATATTAAACCTAATTTAACATATGGGAAGGAGAATTTGATGAATCTCTCTCAAGGAAATCTGGGAAAAGACGCAGGACTCAGTACAGGGAAATAGACTTATGAAGTATTATGAATTCTTTCTCCACTGTTATTTTACTCTATAGTACTTTTGTCTCCTCCCTCTATCTCCCACGCAGCCAGGAGACCTCTGTCTCCTATCATGACTCTCACTTACCTCTGTCTCATCACTAAAAACCCTCACGTGACTCCTTATTCAACCTTTCTCATTACTTAGTCTGTAGATTTCTTCCCAAGTTTAAAAAAAGCGGGTCATAAATAACTTCAGATAGCAAGCCGAAATACAGGACGGTCCGCACAACCCACTGAGGGCAGTGGTGGTCGCCCGAGCACAGTTGGGGATCACCGAGGATAGTGGAGGACATCCCCCCCCCCCCCATCAGGCGCCCTTGGGGAGTTCTCACTAAATGGTTACAAATATGACCATAATTTTTAAAGGGGGGTGGACCGGTAAGCCAGTGGAAGACCTCGGTCACTTGACCAGAAGCTCCAACGTCGGGTCATTATCTGACTAAGACCCTCGCCAGGAAACATTTGTCATGTTTCCTGATGACCCTTACCTAACCTAGCCCTTGAGGGACCCTTCCCCGGACTTACTGTTCGCAGGGAAAGAAAGTCCTCACTCGTCCTGGTCCCTTAATTTTATTGTTTATTATGTTTTTTGCTATAGTCATGAAAAACGCTAAACCTTATCCTATAAGGGTTTTCCAGTGCCTGAGTAATGGAAGGTAATTAGGTTTGAGTAAAGGGTGGGGAAGGTACGTTACTAGTAGGTAGCTTCAGTTCCTTGGATCAAGAGCCCTTGAAGGTTCTGCTTAATAGCTACACTTTGTAAAAGGTGACGACCTCGATGGAGTTCAGAATTAATAAGTTTATTTCAATAGTCCACAATTAATAATAATTGGCAATTTTTACTGAAAATGTTTTATGTTATAAATGAGACAATGTTTCGCTCTGTGTAAAGCTTTATTAAATTATGATCATGCTCTACACAAAGCGAAACGTTGCCCCAATAAAAGCTTGTTTTGCAACGTGTCTTTCTTCACTGTTGTCGGCAAAACGCTATTTGAAGCCACAAGGTGAAGTCTACCTGGAGAAGTGTTGCGGGGGTTATCATACCCACCTACTTAATCAAAGTCTCATCAGGCTGTTACTGTTGCCCACACGCAGTCTAGCGTACGGGCCGCAGCTCAGCTGATCAGGAACTGTAATTAGGAACCTATCCAGATCCCTCTTGAAGACGTCAAGGGAGGTCTGTTGGTAATCTCTCATATGTATAGCGGGAAACTGTTGCTTAGTCTTGGGCCCCTTACACTCATTATGTTGTGTCTCAATGTACTCATGGCACCCATGATATTCATTGGAGGTATTTGGCACCGTCTGCCAAACCTCTTGCATTCGTGAGGCTGATTCATTACCTTTGTAACTTGCCATGATTGTGACCCGATCTACCTGGAGTTCATTACCTTTGTAACTAGTTCAGCTATCATAACTTTGGGGTCCAGTCCCTGGACCCATTATGTACCTTTGTAATCTTTTGACTACCGCCCACGGGATGGGTATGGGGTGCATAATAAAGATATTAAACTAAACTTTCGTGGGGAGTGATTTCTGTGGGCATATTTGGGACCAATTCCTCTAGGATATCTCGCCTTCAGATCAAGGGACTTCATTCTCATTAACAGTTTTAGAGTTGAAAATTGACTTGTTATGTGATCCAGAACTAGAACAATGAGCTTAAAACTAGGTTATGTGATCAGCACTAGAACACTGAGTTACAAACTAGGTTATATGATCAATAAATAGAATATTGAGCTAGAAGGTAGGTTATGTGGTCAAACCCTAATACACTGTGCTAGAAACTTATGTGATCCTATATTAGAACACTGCTAGAAAGTGGGTTATGTGATTCAACAAAAGAACGCTAATTGACACTAATGTTATGTGATCAAGAACTAGAACACTACTAGAGTAGGTTATGTTATCAACAGCAAGAACACTGCTAGAAACTATGTTATGTTATGAACAAGAACACTGCTAGAAACTAGGGTGTTATCGACAACTAGAACACTGCTAGAAACTTTCATGATAACCTAATTTGTAGCAGTGTTGTAGTTATGTTGTCAACAGCAAGAACACTGCTAGGAACTAGGTTATCAACAACTAGAACCCAATGTGCTAGAAACTGTGTTCTCAAGAACCATAACTGCTGT
>NC_091357.1:15983056-15998056 GCF_038502225.1 Cherax quadricarinatus | reverse complement strand
TTCAGGAGAAACGATAGACTTATCTCGTACTTGGCAGTGCCTTGTTGCCTGTTAAGAGGCACGTAAGTTCCCTTGTCTTCTGATAACATGTTCATTTTTCCACTATAATCTACCTTGTCCATAATTACTATCACATTTGCTTTGACTGTTTCGTAAGGTGAAGTCCAGGATCTTTACTTAATTCATGATATAACTTGTAGATGAATGGTTCAAAGAACCGACACGTTGTTAAATTAGACACATGTGCAACTCTTGGGTATCTTTATTGATGGACTGACCACATCGACTCAAGGCTGAGGGACTGATTACCTCATTCTCCTCCTGTTCTTCAAGTTTATCCTTTGTATGATGAAGCCACTGTGTGGCGAAACGTCTCCTCAATAAAGATACCCAAGAGTTGCATATGTGTCTAATTTAACAACATGGTATAACTTAACAAATCTCTGAGGACAGTTGTGTTGCAGAGGTCTCTGCAACACACAGACCTCAGACCTCTACAACACAGTTGTCCTCAAAGATTTGTTAAGTTATACCATGAATTAAGGAAAGATCCTGGACTTCACCTTGCGAAACAGTCAAAGGAAATGTGATAGTAATTGTGGACAAGGTAGATTATAGTGGAAAAATGAACATGTTATCAGAAGACAGGGGAACTTAGGTGCCTCTTAAAGGCTCTTGATCCTAAGATAATTTAAGACAACCTCCCTGATCATACTTGAGTGTCTCCCATTCACCAAGCGCTGTATGGACCCTTACGGGTTTAGCGTTTCTCCATGAATATAATGATAATGGTCATCTTTAGATAAACGGATTTTTATTGTGGCAACGTTTCGCTCTCCAGGAGCTTTGTCAAGCCGTTACAAACAATACAAGGACACATACGAGAGCGAAACGTTGCCACAATTAAAATGTCGCATTACTTGCACTTGTGTCCTATTTACCCAACACATTGTAGATAATTCTACCAACATTATGACAGTGGTAATGTAATGTATTTGGTAGAGCATGAAGAGGTAAATGTAAGAGGCTTTGTGTGGAGGCTGGTGAGGTGGTTAGTGGTGTACTGCCCGAGGAGTGTCACCAGCACACTCAGAATACACAATGAGGCTGACACAGCCATGGCCTTGGCTCGGTAGGTGTGTCTTGTGTGCTCACCTCTACCTCCTTACTATTTCCATGCTTGCTACTGCTTACTGCATCTTACACACAACCTCCTCCTCCCACCCCCCCACACACACAACGTATATGAACACATGTATTGACGCACAACATACATGCATAGACACACAACATGCATACACATATGCATAGACATACACAGCATACGTACACACATTCATAGATATACAGCATACACTTACATAGACACACGAAACACACACACACACATACACACACACACACACACACACACAGTGACAGTGATGTAATGGAGGCAGGATCCATACATAGCTTTAAGAAGAGGTATGATAAAGTTCATGGAGCAGGGAGAGTGACCTAGTAACGACCAGTGAAGATGCGGGGCCAAGAGCTGTGAATCGACCCCTGCAACCACAATTAGGTGAATACACACACACACACACACACACACACACACACACACACACACACACACACACACACACACACACACTGAGGAAATGGTTTAAGATTTTCTCGAAGGAAACAAGAGACAGCAGCAGAGACTCAAAAATAAAGAGTATTGGACTCTATAAACACAAGAGAAGAGGCGAGAAAACCATTGAATAAGGTACCTCGAAGACTGTAGAACCAGCCAGTAGAAGCAGCCAGTAGAAGCCAGAGGTATCACTACAGCAAATGTAGCGACAGTGTTTAAGAAAGAGAACAGACATCATTAATCTACAAGGAAATGTCATTGTCATGCATACTATGAGGGTAATGGAGAAAATAAATATAGGGTGCGATTTGATAAGCAACAATAAGCACGGTTTTAGAAATGGTAAATCGTGTCTCGTAAACCTGCTCGAGTTGTAGATAAGGTAACATAATTAAGACAGTATAGAGAGGGATGGGTGGACTACATATTTTTGGACTGATGGAGGCTATTTGAAATGATGTGGTGTATGTAAGCGCCAATCCTCATGTCTGTGCTTCAGATTCTTCAAGGTTACGGTACTCTTCATCAACACCAAGGCTGAGGGACTGATTACCTCGTCTTTTGTATATTGTGCTACAGTCTTCCCATTATGTCGCTGATTTTGTATTTATAAAGCCACTGGTTGGCGAAACGTCTACAAATAAAGACACCCAGATGTTGCACATGTCTAATTTCTTCACCTCTTATATTATAGACTGTGTCACTTAGCGCTCTGTTACTGAAATAAAATAACAGAGAACTTATACTGGGAAAAGTTATACACCAAATACAAAGGGGATAAAATAGTTTATTACACTAATGGGAGTATAGGGTTTATATCATGACAATAATACCTACCTACTAGATTCTCAACAAAAAAAAATGTTACTGAGAGAGTAAAATAATTCTGATGAGTTACAGCATCGATCCGTAACTAACTGAGAGGAGGGGATCCAGCATTTACAAGTGTAAGGTACACTTAAATGAACTTCACTGAAGTTTCTAACGTGTTTTTCAGCACAGGTTTCAGAAGTAGGTCTCAGAGAAGCAGCCACAGTCTTGCCGCCTACAAACCAATTTCTCTCTGTGGAGACCAAATGCCGTCTGGTTGTAGCCAGCTAAAGTAGCTGATGAGATTAAGACACATGTGCAACATCTGGGTATCTTTATTGTAGACGTTTCGCCATCCAGTGGCTTTATCAATACAAATTCTAGGACATAACTTATGTCCTAGAATTTGTATTGATAAAGCCACTGGATGGCGAAACGTCTACAATAAAGATACCCAGATGTTGCACATGTGTCTTAATCTCATTTTGTCGGTATTGTATACCATTCGTACACAAAGTAGCTGATAATGAAGGTACAAAGAACTGGTTGCATTACTCCCTATTCAAGTGGTCCGGAAGGTAGGGTTGGTGAAACAAAGCAGCAACATTACAGCAGCACCACCCAAGACACTGGGACGAGAACTAGAGCAGACATGACTAACAGCGAACACCCTAAAATGGATCAAAGAATCCCTAATGAAAAGGAGAAAAGGGGTGGTCATCCAGGATAAAGAATCAGAATAGGCAAGTGTTACAAGACGGTGCCGGATCAGCCGGGCTGTGGTTCTTATGTTGGATTGGGTGCGGCCAGCAGTAGCAGCCTTGTTGATCAGGCCCTGATCCACCGGGAGGCCTGGTTATGGACTGGGCGCGGGGGCGTTGATCCCCGGAATACTCTCCAGGTAGACAGGTAGAGTTCCACGAGGATCAGTACTGAGACTAGTACTCTTTTGATGTATGCGAACTGTGTGCCGAAAGAGAGATTCTTGTATCCCTATTTGCAGATGATGTGAAACTAATGAGAATAAAAACTGCAGGACAAGGAATGGTTGCAAATAAACCTGAACAAACAAAACAGGATTAATTTAAGAAGTGGTTACTGGAAATTAACGCCAGAAACTGGAAGGGGAAGGGCTAATAAGACCAGAAACCGAGCACAAGATTTGGGAATAAAGGCTGCAAACCTTGGAGTGAGCATAATACCAAGCCAGTAGCTTAAGTTATACATGAACAGAATAACGACATTTAATACATTTGTCAGGCCCAGTCATGAGTTTCAGCACCAGCATGAAGCCTACACCTGAGAAATCATGTCAAGAAAATGGGGGGGGGGGGGGCGGAAATGCAGGTTTGTAGTGGGAATATTCCCAGATGTAAGGGGTATGAGCTATATGGGGAGACTAAAGGAAGAAAACCTAATGATAAAGGAGAGAAGAACCAAGAAAATCATAACGATGTGTAAAACGCTCGGAGAAATTGATAGGGTGAATATGGATAGACTGTTTATAGGCCAAAATGGGGTACAAGACGGAAGAACTGAAAGTTAAAGACACGAATGAGTCCTGTGGATATTAGGAAGTACTTCATTCTCAGAATGGTCAAGATACAGAACGAGCTAGATACTAGTGTCAGAAGCGACATCTATACATAGCTTTAAAGTGTAGTTATAAATAATACTAACCAGATTAGGAGTAAACCCATTAATAGCCCATTAAAAGTCATGGCCTATGTTAGCACAAATAGTTAAGTACACGTGAACACACATATATATGACCACTTTCAGCATCAACACGTTAAAAAATCAGCTCATGTGAGAGAAAGTAATACATCATCATTACTAGGCCTTTGCAACTAGGCTGCAAAGGTTAGCGGAGTATGAATATACACGAAGGAAATTGAAAGTGATCATACAGAAAAGCAATGTTGTGAGAGTAGGAAAACTTTTAGGCAATGAAAGATTGGACATCAGACTGGCTAGTCTATGTACTTTTGCTCACAGTTGTAGCAGAGGATTAGGTAGACGCCTGGCATGACTAAGGATCCTGAATTCTTGTGTTTTTTACGAGTTGTTGCTGAGTTTGTTTGGATAAAACTCGTTGATGGTGATTATGTTCTGAAATCTTTTCTGTATGTTTTGACTGAAGGGTATGCTGAGTGGGTCATTGTAATATTTTTTTATTAATGTGAGAGTAGGGAATTCACAGTCGGAGAACTCTAAGAAAAAGGCTGGATACCATGCTTTTCTTGATTTATGTACAGTGGTTACTGATGAAATGAATGTTGCTGGTTCTGTGTGTTTGTTTCCTGTAACAGAGAAAATAAGTGTCTAGAAAAGGTATATGATTATTGCTTTCCCATTCTACTTTGATGTGTATAGATGGGACCAGCAGATTTTCTGGAAGTAGGTATCGAAGGGGTCCTAATTGTCGTCCCATGTGGTGACTATATTATCGACTTAACTGAAGCAAGGTATGTTTATGTGCCTGATGGTGGGAAGGTGTGGTTTCAGAGAACAGCATGTAGAGGTTTGCAAACACTGTCCACACAGCATCCAAATTTCTACTTGTAAAATTCATTGTTAAAATAAAAACTCTGGCAGTGACGTATAATCGAGTTAGGTTGATGATTTTTGGTTACAGTTAGGTTGAACTGATTTTGGAACATAAGTGGGTTTTCTTTGAGAAAATCCAGATCATCTTCACTCGGAGCCTGTGTAAATATCGAGTCGAGATCTCGCCTGGGTAGCTTTTGTGTTGGCTGATATTCTTTATTGATGTGATTCTGAGCGTTAGCCCAGAAATAGTGTGAGAAGTTTGCTTAACCATTTCACTAGAGGATAGAGGGATCCTTTGCTGGAAATAATAGGTCTAAGAGATATGTTTGATTTGTTTGTTTTAGGAAGTTACAAAAGAAGGAATGTTTGCGGTCGGTGGTTTTAAATTTATTATTTCGTTATTTTTTTTCCCAATGTTCCGGATTTCTATGTTGAAGGTAGCACTGATTGTGGTAATAAGATTTTTAAGTCTCTCGTATGTGTTGTGTCACTGAGCAAGTGGTAAGAGTTTGTTGATGTATTTTTTTTTTATCCTTGATAACGATTGCTCTTCTTTTATCAGATTTCATAACAAGAATGTTGTCGTGTTCATCTAGTACCTCTGGAGATCTGGTGTAGCCTAATGGCAATCCGATTTTTTTTTGTTTGGAAGCATTCCAGTATAGCTTTTAAAATGGTACTTTTAACACACAATAAGTCTTAACTATAACTGTTTTCTTATTTCTCTTCAAAGTTTCCAGTCCTAGATATACATAATGACGGTACTCTTTCACCTATTGCTGTAAAACTTGCTCTGAAAACTGCTTTCAGGAACTATAAAAATACTTTATATCGGGCAGTAGAAGACAAGCCAGAAGAGTCATCCACAGAATATCTAATGAATTTTGCATGTAACTATACATAAACCAAGTGTTTACAGTGAAGCATATACGTGAACGGTATTTAGATAAGGGTAAAGAGGTTTTCGTTGCATTTATGGATTTGGAAAAAGTTTATGATAGAGTGGATAGGGGAGCAATGTGGCAGATGTTGCAAGTGTATGGAATAGGTGTTAGGTTATTGAAAGCAGTTAAGAGTTTTTACGAGAATAGTGTGACTTAGGTCAGAGGATGTAGGAGAGAGGGCGATTGTTTCCCAGTAAAAGTAGACCTTAGACAAGCATGCGTGATGTCACCGTGGTTATTCAATATGTTTATAGATGGGGTTGTAAGATAAATGAATGCTCAGGTGTTAGCAAGAGGTGTGGGTATAAAAGATAAAGAATCTAAAACAGACTGGGAGATTCTGAAGAGAGGTTGTCGAGGTTGGTGGACGAATTTGGAAGGGTAGGTAATAGTCTTTCTATGAAAGATTGGATATCAGATTGGAGGGAGGAAGTGAATGTATCCAGATATTTGGGAATAGATTGGCCAGCAGATGGGTCTATGAAAGACGAGGTGAACTGTAGAATTGATGAGGGGGAAAAGGTGAGTGGAGCACTAAGGAGTCTGTGGAGACAAAGAGTGTTATCCATAGAAGCAAAGAGGTGAAAGTATTCAGAGGGCAGAGGAAGGGTTGTTGAGGTGGTTCGGACATTAAGAGAGGTTGGAACGAAATAGAATGAATTGGAGGGCGCATAAATCTGTAGTGGAGGGAAGGAGGGGTAGGGCTCGTCCTAGGAAAGGTTGGATGGAGGAAGTAAAAAGGAGGTTTTGTGTGCAAGTAGCTTAGACTTCCAGCAAGCGTGCGTGGACGTGTTAGGAGCGAGTGGAGACAAATGATTCTTGTGACTTGATGTGCTGTTGAAATATGAGCAAACTAACGTGAAGGAATTCAGGGAAACCGGTTAGCCGGACTTGAGCCCTGGAGGCGAGACGTACAGTACCTGTGCTCTGAAGGATGGGTTAAGATATGTTGCAGCTTTTGAAGTGTAGTGTAGGCACGTCTCTGGCAACACAGTCATTATGAAAGTTTCTTTTTCGGGTCACCCTAGACTTGGTGGGAAATGGCCAGTGTGTTAATATATTTATTATTAACACACTGGCCGATTCCCACCAAGGCAGGGTGGCCCGAAAAAGAAAAACTTTCACCATCATTCACTCCATCATTGTCTTGCCAGAAGGGTGCTCTACACTACAGTTTTTAAACTGCAACATTAACACCCCTCCTTCAGAGTGCAGGCACTGTACTTCCCATCTCCAGGACTCAAGTCCGGCCTGCCGGTTTCCCTGAACCCCTTCATAAATGTTACTTTGCTCACACTCCAACAGCACGTCAAGTATTAAAAACCATTCGTCTCCATTCACTCCTACCAAACACGCTCACGCACGCCTGCTGGAAGTCCAAGCCCCTCGCACACAAAACCTCCTTTACCCCCTCCCTCCAACCTTTCCTAGGCCGACCCCTACCCCGCCTTTCTTCCACTACAGACTGATACACTCTTGAAGTCATTCTGTCTCGCTCCATTCTCTCTACATGTCCGAACCACCTCAACAACCCTTCCTCAGCCCTGTGGACAACAGTTTTGGTAATCCCGCACCTCCTCCTAACTTCCAAACTACGAATTCTCTGCATTATATTCACACCACACATTGCCCTCAGACATGACATCTCCACTGCCTCCAGCCTTCTCCTCGCTGCAACATTCATCACCCATGCTTCACACCCATATAAGAGCGTTGGTAAAACTATACTCTCATACATTCCCCTCTTTGACTCCAAGGACAAAGTTCTTTGTCTCCACAGACTCCTAAGTGCACCACTCACCCTTTTCCCCTCATCAATTCTATGATTCACCTCATCCTTCATAGACCCATCCGCTGACACGTCCACTCCCAAATATCTGAATACATTCACCTCCTCCATACTCTCTCCCTCCAATCTGATATCCAATCTTTCATCACCTAATATTTTTGTTATCCTCATAACCTTACTCTTTCCTGTATTCACTTTTAATTTTCTTCTTTTGCACACCCTACCAAATTCATCCACCAATCTCTGCAACTTCTCTTCAGAATCTCCCAAGAGCACAGTGTCATCAGCAAAGAGCAACTGTGACAACTCCCACTTTATGTGTGATTCTTTATCTTTTAACTCCACGCCTCTTGCCAAGACCCTCGCATTTACTTCTCTTACAACCCCATCCATAAATATATTAAACAACCACGGTGACATCACACATCCCTGTCGAAGGCCTACTTTTACTGGGAAATAATTTCCCTCTTTCCTACATACTCTAACTTGAGCCTCACTATCCTCATAAAAACTCTTCACTGCTTTCAGTAACCTACCTCCTACACCATACACCTGCAACATCTGCCACATTGCCCCCCTATCCACCCTGTCATACGCCTTTTCCGAATCCATAAATGCCACAAAGACCTCTTTAGCCTTATCTAAATACTGTTCACTTATATGTTTCACTGTAAACACCTGGTCCACACACCCCCTACCTTTCCTAAAGCCTCCTTGTTCATCTGCTATCCTATTCTCTGTCTTACTCTTAATTCTTTCAATAATAACTCTACCATACACTTTACCAGGTATACTCAACAGACTTATCCCCCTATAATTTTTGTACTCTCTTTTGTCCCCTTTGCCTTTATACAAAGGAACTATGCATGCTCTCTGCCAATCCCTAGGTACCTTATCCTCTTCCATACATTTATTAAATAATTGCACCAACCACTCCAAAACTATATCCCCACCTGCTTTTAACATTTCTATCTTTATCCCATCAATCCCAGCTGCCTTGCCCCCTTTCATATATATATATATATATATATATATATATATATATATATATATATATATATATATATATATATACCTGGAGTTTACCTGGAGAGAGTTCCGGGGGTCAACGCCCCCGCGGCCCGGTCTGTGACCAGGCCTCCTGGTGGATCAGAGCCTGATCAACCAGGCTGTTGCTGCTGGCTGCACGCAAACCAACGTACGAGCCACAGCCCGGCTGGTCAGGAACCGACTTTAGGTGCTTGTCCAGTGCCAGCTTGAAGACTGCCAGGGGTCTGTTGGTAATCCCCCTTATGTATGCTGGGAGGCAGTTGAACAGTCTCGGGCCCCTGACACTTACTGTATGGTCTCTTAACGTGCTAGTGACACCCCTGCTTTTCATTGGGGGGATGTTGCATCGTCTGCCAAGTCTTTTGCTTTCGTAGTGAGTGATTTTCGTGTGCAAGTTCGGTACTAGTCCCTCTAGGATTTTCCAGGTGTATATAATCATGTATCTCTCCCGCCTGCGTTCCAGGGAATACAGTTTTAGGAACCTCAAGCGCTATATATATATATATATATATATATATATATATATATATATATATATATATATATATATATATATATATATATATATATATATATATATATATATATATATATATATATATATATATATATATATATATATATATATATATATATATATATATATATATATATATATATATATATATATATATATATATATATATATATATATATATATATATATATATATATATATATATATATATATATATATATATATATATATATATATATATATATATATATATATATATATATATATATATATATATATATATATATCATATGTCGTGACGAATAGGTAAAACTGGTCAATTAGCAAAAACTCATTTAAAATTAAGTTCTTTCTAAAATTTTCTCTTATTCATTTAAGTTAATGTAAAAATTAATAATTTTTTATCAAAAGAACCTTAGAAAACTTACCTAACCTTATTATAACAAGCGCAATTTAATTTAGCCTAATACAACTAAATATATTTTAGATAATTTTACAATAATTTAATAATAAACAAACACAATGAAATGTATTTTTTCATTGGGTTCAGAATGATTTTGTGAAATTATTGCTCACACTATTTTTTTAAGTTCATTTAAAGTTCTAATTGTAGTCCAAGAAGATATAAACCAAGTTTTCCAATGGGCAACAGAGAACACTATGATGTTCAATGAAGACAAATTCCAACTACTCCGTTATGGAAAACTGGAGGAAATAATAACTAGAACTGAGTATACTACAAACTCTAATCACACAATAGAGCGGAAAAGTAATGTGAAGGACCTGGGTGTGGTAATGTACGAAGACCTCACCTTCAAGGACCACAACAATGCCACTATCACATCTGCGAGGAAACTGATAGGATGGATAATGAGAACATTAAAGACAAGAGATGCTAAGCCAATGATGATCCTTTTTAAATCACTTGTTTTTTCTAGGCTGGAATACTGCTGTACATTAAGATCCCCATTCAAGGCAGGTGAAATTGCAGAACTAGAGAATGTACAGAGAACCTTTACTGCTCGTATAAGTTCCATCAAACACCTTAACTACTGGGAACGCTTGGACGCAGTTGACTTGTACTCACTGGAGCGCAGGCGAGAGAGATGTATCATAATCTGCACTTGGAAGATTCTGGAGGAAATGGTTCCTAATATGCACACAGAAATCTCTCCATACGACAGCAAAAGACTTGACAGGCGATGCAACATAACCCCATTGAAAAGTAAGGGCGTTACTGGTACACTAAGAGAAAACGCAATAAGTATCCGGGGTCCAAGACTGTTCAACAGCCTCCCACTAGCAATAAGGGGCATTACCAGTAGACCCCTGGTTGTCTTCAAGAGGGAGCTGGACAAATACCTAAAGATGGTGCCGGATCAGCCGGGCTGTGGTTCGTACGTTGGTTGCGTTCGGCCAGCAGTAACAGCCTCGTTGATCAGGCCCTGATCCACCGGGAGGCCTGGTCATGGACCGGGCCGCGGGGGCGTTGATCCCCGGAATACTCTCCAGGTATTAACGTCAAGTGTCGTGACCAGACATTCTTTAGATTAGTAAACCCGTAGGTTCAGAAACCCAAGAACCATAAAATTCAAGCACTATGGCTTATTGTCATTGAGGTCCTTATGTCCTCTTCCGTAGGATTTGACCACAACAGCCGGCTAACTCTTAGGTACCTATTTATTAGTAGGTGAACATGGGCAGAAGGTGGTCAGACATCTGGCCTCTCCCAGGATGAAGCCAAAGGAAACACATACACATCCATAGAGTTTCTGAGAAGCATTGGGTAGGTAGTCTTTAGTTATATTTGAACCCGCTCTCGCACCAAGAGAGGTAAACTTTCAAATTCATATGATTGAAATAATTAAGCTTAAGATTGAAAAAAATGTTGAAGCGGGTATTCAAACAGGAGGAGGTTGAAATTAATCCTTGAGATACCACTGCCACGAGTGTCCTCGGACCAAGTTAAAAAAAATAAAATTTTAATATTTCCCGTTTTTTGTCAACCATGTCACGGCAGTTTTATTTTTTTTGTTAATTTAGTTGACTGGGGTTAAATATACAGTTTTATAACCTAACCTAATTTGATTTAACCTTACTTTAAAAAAAAAAAAAAACCTGCTTGGAGAAAAATTGGAGACGTCTCAAAACCTGACGTTGAGAAATACCTAACTATCCTTCAGCCATTGCTAACTAACACTTGGAAAATTTATTTATATTTTAATTATTTGCCTCGACTTTTTTTTTTAGAAGTCAATGTTAATTTCGCCTTGTGTTTCACGCTGATTTGCAAGTGATGCTAAAACAAATGTTCGGACTAGTAGCTTAGCGGTAAAGTATTCGGCTCACAATCAAAAGGACCCGGGTTCGAAATTTTGACAAGCGAGGCCCATCAGCAAGTTCCCTTACACCTGCCACCTAGCAGTAAATAGATACCTAGGAGTTAGGAGGTTATGGGTAGCATTCTAAGAAAAGAGCCAAAAGACAGTAATGAATATCAGTTACAATCTTTGACTTTCTTGGATTATACTCGGTTATTAATCTTCCAAGACTGATTATCAGAAAAATATCCTTTATGAGGATGTAGATACTTCATAACTCACTGGTAACGCGCTAGTCTCGGAATCAAAGGATCCAGGTTTAATCCAGAGTAAAGGTGAGAGGTGTATGCAGATCTCCATTGACTTACTCATGCATGGGTATGGGGTGCATAAAAAGATATTTAACTAACTTACTCATTTAACAGTAATGAAGTTCCTGACTGTTATGTGTGGCATCCTGGAAGAAAAGAATCAAAGGTCCCAATGGAAATAACCCACAATGTTTGGCTTGCTTAGGTTAACCTGGGTTATTAACCATCTGAGGTTAATAACCTGATAAACAATCTCCGCACACGGCTCTCCGTAACTCTTAATTCCATCGTGGAATTACGTAGGACTCAACTACTTTATTTACCTATATTATGTAATCCTACATATTTACACCTGGAAAATAATATATAAGAAATACGTAAAGAATACGACGCTATACATGTATCTTTACGGGGTAACAACCGCATCACCCGCAACCTGCGCCATTTTGTTTGGAAGTCGGAAGGCAACATTTATGAAATAGTGAATATTTTTTTCTGTTACTAACCGACGTATTTTATTATAAATAAAGATGATAATCTAATAGATATTTCATTAGTTATATAATGAAGTAGAACTCTAAGGTTAAACGATATAAATCAAAATACATTGAGAGCCTCGTGACTTGGTAACACTGATTGGCTCCACGTCCGCCATTGTATTAATAACAGCAGGTGGTAAACGTGCACTATTTTTCTTACTCTGATAGTTAACCCTGAGTAAATATGTTTATAAAACATATGACATATGTTTAGTAATGTCTGGAATAGTGCAGGAGAAGCGCTGCAGGACTTAAACACTTGGCTTGATGTATAGGCTCGCAACCGCTGAATAAAGATGGCGACTCACGGAAACGCCCAAATTTTTAAATCGATTCTCTCCTACTGTTTGTTTGAAAAAACTGTCGGTATTTGTATTTATGCATGCAGACACTTTTAAAGCGCTTATATGGGTATATATTGGTCTATGACTGTATGTGATATGTATGTACACACACACACTATATATATATATATATATATATATATATATATATATATAGATATATATATATATATATATATATATATATATATATATATATAGATATATATAGATATATATATATATATATATATATATATATATATATAATATATATATATATATATATCTATATATATATGTGTGTGTGTGTGTGTGTGTGTGTGTGTCGTGCCGAATAGGTAAAACTTGCGATTTTGGCTAAAATAGCAGCGCTCCTTTTGCCGAATAAGGCAAGCTAAAATTTGTGTATAAAATAATTTCGCAAAAATCATTCTGAACCTTACGAAAAAAATATATTTTATTGTGTTTGTTTATTATTGTAAACCCATGAGGCGGGCCAAAAAAACATAGGTTCGAGCCCTCGACTAGTCGCAGTGTTGTTATTGATTAAATATCACACGTTCGTGGTTACAATACAATATATACTGCTTGTGGAGTCTAGTACACCAAACGGGGAGTAGAATGAAATTAGCTCTGAGGCACCCACACCATCGTATGTCCTCGGATCAAGGTACACCATCTAGCTCTGCTGGGTGCGTGATCTTTGTAGGATTGGGTGGTTCTGTAAGTTAGAGCGTCGTGTAATTTTCACTCACCATAAGGTGGGCCAGAACAACATGGGTTCTAGCCCTCGGCTAGTCGCAGTGTTGTTATATATATATATATATATATATATATATATATATATATATATATATATATATATATATATATATATATATATATATATATATATATATATATATATATATATATATATATAAACAAGATGAATCATAATGACTGTCAATAAATAGAAGAATGGACGGGTACTGACTAGTTACACAACCCAGTTGTGTAACTACTCAACCATAGAGTGTGCAATAGGATATTTTTGTAACCAGTGTTTTGGCTACCTGGTTGTATCAGTTGTTTCTACATGGTTGTATCACTCTGCTGTCTCGTCCAACAGCTGCAGACGCTATCATGATACCTCTATTTTCAAACCCCTGAAAGTCTGTATTCTGATGATAAGTCGTAATGAACGACTATCAAATGAATAAACAGAGTGGACAGGATCACCGTTGGTGGCACTCAAATAACCAAGTATAAAAAGGGCCGGTTGTAAAATCTTTCTATTGTAAACTTTATGGGTAACTGGTTACCGCGTTAGGTCTTATATACATAATCCACGGTTCGAGTCCTCGTCCTATTACGTCTAATATTGAGTTTAAGGACTTGCCCGAAGGTAAAGCAATAGTAAAACCAGAGTTAAAGAATCCATTCACTATGTAAAGTAGATATTTAAAGCATACATGATTTGAGAGTTGGTTGCAGCAAATTCGGGCGCTGATTTTTGATGAGCTTGACGTCATTTCGCCCGAGAAGTCTGCCAGGAAGACCCGCTCGCCGTAGCGAAATCCAATGTTTCCACCCCTTCTCCGGGAATCGAACCTGGATCCCTCACCGCCTGAAGCTAGAGTTTTTACTACCAGGCCACGGGGCACCGTGACAGGTACAGAAGAGTCTGTGGTAGCGGATCTTCCTGGGACTCGTAATCTTTTTTAATGTGTACGTGTCTCTGCTAACCAATTAGTTGCTTCCTACTAAAAGCCTCAACTGTGCCCCTGTTTATAGCGTCCTGTTGGGTTAAACTTTGGGTCCCAAGGCTATTAACGTTCTTCAGAGGGTGGATTAGGTAAGTGATTTGTATTTCCACGACTCCTTGTGTATCTTCTCACAAGGTGCCTTGACTTATTCTTGAAGTGTGTGCCCCTCTTTTAACAGCCAGAAACTAAGTGAATAACATGAACTCCTGCACTTAATATATAGTAAAGTATTCACTCTATAACTAGAAGATCAGCAGTAGCATCAAACAACATTGGCAGCTAGGGTAACAGGAATAGAAGTTCGCTAGCGTCACAGATAATGTTACTTGCCTTGAATGTTGCATTTGGTCAACTAGTGAGGGAGACATTCTCAGAGTGGTTGAAAAGTTTTGTTTTAATACAAGATCCCAATCCTACGGTGTGCTTCATTGTCCACTTAATGAGGAATAAAGACAATATAATACAATAACCTAA
>NC_091357.1:15963056-15975556 GCF_038502225.1 Cherax quadricarinatus | reverse complement strand
TCCAGGGAGGGGACACAGAAACAAGAGGCCACAATTGGAAGTTGAAGACACAAATGAGTCAGAGAGATAGTAGGAAGTATTTCTTCAGTCATAGAGTTGTAAGGCAGTGGAATAGCCTAGAAAATGACGTAGTGGAGGCAGGAACCATACACAGTTTTAAGACGAGGTTTGATAAAGCTCATGGAGCGGGGAGAGAGATGGCCTAGTAGCAACCGGTGAAGAGGCGGGGCCAGGAGCTAGGACTCGACCCCTGCAACCACAAATAGGTGAGTACACTTGTGACCAGCGGGGTCCCACAGGGGTCAGTCCTAGGACCAGTGCTGTTTCTGGTATTTGTGAATGGCATGACGGAAGGAATAAACTCTGAGGTGTCCCTGTTTGCAGATGACGTGAAGTTGATGAGAAGAATTCACTCGATCGAAGACCAGGCAGAACTACAAAGGGATCTAGACAGGCTGCAGACCTGGTCCAGCAATTGGCTCCTGGAGTTCAATCCCACCAAGTGCAAAGTCATGAAGATTGGGGAAGGGCAAAGAAGACCGCAGACGGAGTACAGTCTAGGGGGCCAGAGACTACAAACCTCACTCAAGGAAAAAGATCTTGGGGTGAGTATAACACCAGGCACGTCTCCTGAAGCGCACATCAATCAAATAACTGCTGCAGCATATGGGCGCCTAGCAAACTTCAGAACAGCATTCCGACATCTTAATAAGGAATCGTTCAGGACCCTGTACACCGTGTACGTTTGGCCCATATTGGAGTATGCGGCACCAGTTTGGAACCCACACCTAGCCAAGCACGTAAAGAAACTAGAGAAAGTGCAAAGGTTTGCAACAAGACTAGTCCCAGAGCTAAGAGGTATGTCCTACGAGGAGAGGTTAAGGGAAATCAACCTGACGACACTGGAGGACAGGAGAGATAGGGGGGACATGATAACGACATACAAAATACTGAGAGGAATTGACAAGGTGGACAAAGACAGGATGTTCCAGAGATTGGACACAGTAACAAGGGGACACAGTTGGAAGTTGAAGACACAGATGAATCACAGGGATGTTAGGAAGTATTTCTTCAGCCACAGAGTAGTCAGTAAGTGGAATAGTTTGGGAAGCGATGTAGTGGAGGCAGGATCCATACATAGCTTTAAGCAGAGGTATGATAAAGCTCACGGTTCAGAGAGAGTGACCTAGTAGCGATCAGTGAAGAGGCGGGGCCAGGAGCTCGGACTCGACCCCCGCAACCTCAACTAGGTGAGTACACACACACACACACACACACACACACACACACACACACACACACACACACACACACACACACATGCACACCCACACATACACATACCCACACATACACACACACACATACACACACACACACACACACACACACACACACACACACACACACACACACCGGTGAAGAGACGGGGCCAGGAGCTAAGACTCGACCCCTGCAACCACAAATAGGTGAGTACACACACACACGCACACATACACATACACACATACACACGCGCACACACACACACGCGCACACACATACACACACGTGCACACACATACACACACCACACACCACACACACACTACACACACACACACACACACACACACACACACACACACACACACACACACACACACACACACACACACACACACACACACACACACCACACACACACACCACACACACACACCACACACACACACACCACTTCCCACACACACACCACTTCCCACACACACACTACACACACACCACACACACACACCACACACACACACACCACACACACACTCCACTTCCCACACACACACCACTTCCCACACACACACCACTTCCCACACACACACCACTTCCCACACACACACACACACACACACACCACTTCCCCCCCCCCCCCCCCACACACACACACACACACACACACACACACACACACACACACACACACTCACACACACACACCACACACACCACACACACACACCCCACACACACACACACACACACACACACACACACACACACACACACACACACACACACACACACACACACACACACACACACACACACACACACTCACTCACACACTCACACACCACTCACACCACACACACACACACACACACACACACACACACACACACACACACACACACACACACACACACACACACACACACACATAGGAGAGATAGGGGGGACATGATAACGACATACAAAATACTGAGAGGAATTGACAAGGTGGACAAAGACAGGATGTTCCAGAGATTGGACACAGTAACAAGGGGACACAGTTGGAAGCTGAAGACACAGATGAATCACAGGGATGTTAGGAAGTATTTCTTCAGCCACAGAGTAGTCAGTAAGTGGAATAGTTTGGGAAGCGATGTAGTGGAGGCAGGATCCATACATAGCTTTAAGCAGAGGTATGATGAAGCTCACGGCTCAGGGAGAGTGACCTAGTAGCGATCAGTGAAGAGGCGGGGCCAGGAGCTCGGACTCGACCCCCGCAACCTCAACTAGGTGAGTAAAACTAGGTGAGTACACACACACACACAGTAGTCAGGAAGTGGAATGGTTTGGGAAGCGATGTAGTGGAGGCAGGATCCATACATAGCTTTAAGCAGTGGTATGATAAAGCTCACGGTTCAAGGAGAGTGACCTAGTAGCGACCAGTGAAGAGGCGGGACTAGGAGCTTGGACTCGACCCCAGCAACGTCAACTAGGTGAGTACAGCTAGGTGAGTACAGCTAGGTGAGTACACACACACACATGCAAACAACAGGCCAAGGGCCTTGGACAGCTGGTAACTAACTCACTATGATACACACATATCAGTGTATGATGAGTTGAATAAATGGGGAGTGAGTTGAGGAAACAATATATTAATCGCAAGTTATTATTAACCTTGTTGATTGTAAGTGTGACTGTTACTGACTGTGATTTACAGCACATCCCAGTACTGCAGCCCTGCAACAGAAGTGCTGGAGCTCGTGAAAGTCTCCCATGGGGGCTGTAAGTGAGTTTCCCTGGAGGCCGCAGTTATTTTGCACTGTAACCCATCTTAGAATTGAAGCAGGCTTCACACGGATACCAGGAAGCAAAAAGTAATAAATGAAACTAAAAAAAATCCAAACTACTTTTTCTCACGTATGCAGAAGCCACGTCTTATATTGGGCCCTTGCTTAAAGGAGAGGGAAAGTACACTGGCAAAAACAAAGAAATAAGTAAGATACTAAAATCACTGTGCAACTCCGTTCATTGAGTTATTAATCAGACTATTGACAATTCAAATAATTTTTTTTCATGACGGAGGCTCAAGGATACTGCTGGCGTCTTTAGAATCTCTGACATAACCCCAACTTCTCACTCGACTTCAGAGAAGCCATTGATAGCATACTGATGTAATCTGCCCAAGGTCTAGACTCGTGACGCTCTATATTCATCAAGAATTGAAGAAATCACTATCTAGTGCCATAAGTCTTCCATGGAGGAGCCTGAACACAGGAGTTATTCCATAGTCACTAACACCCACCAAAGATGACAGTAAGATGGCAGTAAAGCAACTTCAAAATAATACTTATACATGCTAGTGGCTTTCTTTGTGCTTAACAGTATTTTGTAACCTGTAAACCTCACATTGCATACTATGCAAGGAAATAAAGTTTGTATTTGTATATACTGATAGTACTGACAACTATTATTATTAAAATCTGTTGAAAATTTTAAGAGGCAAGGTTGGTAATCACGTAGATTCACCTCAGTTACATAACTCAGGACAATGTGGATTTAGAGCCGGTCGCTCATGCCTCTCGTAGTTCCTGGACCATAACGACATGGTTCTGGATGCACCATGAGACCAGCAAAATATAGATGTACCGTACACAGACGTTGCAAAAGCCTTCGTCAGATATGCTTATGGTGTAATAGTGCATAAAATACGTGCAAAGGGAACAGCTGGAAAAAATGGGCAGATTAATTTTTAACTTTCTAACAAATAGAACGCAGAGTAATAGTGAAGTAATATTAGATGTTGACACAATGAAAAGCTGTTTTCCAAGGCTCAATACTCATCCAGTTCTCTTTATCAGTCTCATATGTGACATAGAAACATAAGTCAATGTTCTGTATTATTCTTTGAAGACGATAAAAAAAATTTTTGAGACGGCATCCATTGAGGACACATCAGATCTCCATCCTGATATAAAACCAGGTTTTCCAATACGCCACGGAAATGAATATGATGTTCAGTGAAGACTAATAACAGTTACTTCGCTTTGGGAAAAAAATCAGGAAATAAAAAACTGGAACGGAGTATAAAACAAACTCAAGCTTCTCAGTAGAGCGGAAAATTAGCATGAAGGACTTAGCAATAATATCAAAATCTCACATATTCCATAATCCCAATAATGTAATTGATCACAACTATAAGGTATATGATAGCCTGGATAACTAGAACCTTCTAAACAAGAATGATGCTTAAAACAATAATGATAATCAAAACAATAATGATAATCAAAACAATAATGATAATCAAAACAATAATGATAATCAAAACAGTAATGATAAAACAATAATGATAATCAAAACAATAATGATAATCAAAACAATAATGATAATCAAAACAATAATGATAATCAAAACAATAATGATAATCAAAACAGTAATTATAAAACAATAATGATAATCAAAACAATGATGATAATCAAAACAATAATGATACTGAACACAATAATACTCTTTAAATCACCTTTTTCTTCTCTCTCTAGACTGGAATATTGCTGTACACTAACAGCCCTTTTACAGAAGGAGAAATTATAGACCTGAAGAATATAGAACCTTCACTGCCCATATAAATTATAGACCTGAAGAATATAGAGAATCTTCACTGCCCATATAAATTATAGACCTGAAGAATATAGAGAACCTTCACTGCCCATATAAATTATAGACCTGAAGAATATAGAGAACCTTCACTGCCCATATAAATTATAGACCTGAAGAATATAGAGAACCTTCACTGCCCATATAAATTATAGACCTGAAGAATATAGAGAACCTTCACTGCCCATATAAATTATAGACCTGAAGAATATAGAGAACCTTCACTGCCCATATAAATTATAGACCTGAAGAATATAGAGAATCTTCACTGCCCATATAAATTATAGACCTGAAGAATATAGAGAACCTTCACTGCCCATATAAATTATAGACCTGAAGAATATAGAGAACCTTCACTGCCCATATAAATTATAGACCTGAAGAATATAGAGAACCTTCACTGCCCATATAAATTATAGACCTGAAGAATATAGAGAACCTTCACTGCCCATATAAATTATAGACCTGAAGAATATAGAGAACCTTCACTGCCCATATAAATTATAGACCTGAAGAATATAGAGAATCTTCACTGCCCATATAAATTATAGACCTGAAGAATATAGAGAACCTTCACTGCCCATATAAATTATAGACCTGAAGAATATAGAGAACCTTCACTGCCCATATAAATTATAGACCTGAAGAATATAGAGAACCTTCACTGCCCATATAAATTCAGTCAAGCACGTAAATTATTTTGAACGTTTGAAGTCCCTCAAACTGTACCTCTTGGAATGTCTGTGAGCAGCGTATGTAACCAGTGTGAACCTACTACATACATACAATGTCTGCATCCAATGCCTGTCTGTGACCATTGCCTGTGACCAGTGTCTGTGACTAGTATCTGCGCCCATTGTCTGTGATCAGTATCTGTGTCCATTGTGACCAGTGTCTGCGTCCATTGCCTATACCTGGAGTCTACCTGGAGGGTATTCCGGGGTCAACGCCCCCGCGGCCCAGTCCTTGACCAGGCCTCGCGGTGGATCAGGGCCTGATCAACCAGGCTGTTACTGCTGGCTGCACGTAGTCCAACGTAAGAACTACAGCTCGGCTGATCGGATACTGACTTAAGGTATCTGTCCAGCTCCGTCTTGAACGCATCCAGGGGTCTATTGCTAATTCCTTTTACGGCTGGTTGGAGGCTGTTGAACAATTCTGGGGCCCCGGAAACTTATTGTCTTTTCTCTTAGTGTATTAATGGCGCCCCTACTTTTCATTGGGGGTATTTTGCACCGCCTGCCCAGTCTTTTACTTTCGTACCTACCTACCAGTATCTGCGTCTATTGCCTGTGACCAGTATCTGCGCCTATTGTCTGTGACCAGTATCTGCGCCTATTGTCTGTGACCAGTATCTGCATCTATTGTCTGTGACCAATATCTGCGCCTATTTTCTGTGACCAGTATCTGCATCTGTTGTCTGTGACCCGTAACTGCGTCTGTTGTCTGTGACCAGTATCTGCATCTGTTGCCTGTGACCAGTATCTGCGTCTATTGTCTGTGACCAGTATCTGTGACTAGCATCTGTGTCCATTGTCTGTGACCAGTCTGACCAGTGTCTGTGACCAGTGTTTGTGACTAGTGTCTGTGACCAATGTCTGTGACCAGTGTCTGTGACCAGTGTCTGTGACCAATGTCTGTGACCAGTGTCTGTGACCAGTGTCTGTGACCAATGTCTGTGACCAGTGTGTGTGACCAGTGTCTGACCAGTGTCTGTGACCAGTGTCTGTGACTAGTGTCTGTGACGTTGACCAGTGTCTGTGACCAGTGTCTGTGACTAGTGTCTGTGGCCAGTATCTGTGACCAGTGTCTTTCACAAGTGTCTGTGACTACTATCTGTGACCAGTGTCTGTGACCAATGTCTGTGACTAGTGTCTGTGACCAGTGTCTATGACCAATGTCTGTGACCAGTGTCTGACCAGTGTCTGTGTCCAGTGTCTGTGACCAGTGTCTGTGGCCAGTGCCTGTGACCAGTGTCCGTGATCAGTGTCTGTGACCAGTGTCTGTGACCAGTGTCTGTGACCAGTGTGTGTGACCAGTGTGTGTGACTAGTGTCTGTGTCCAGTGTCTGTGTCCAGTGTTTGTGACTAGTGTCTGTGACGTTGACCAGTGTCTGTGACCAGTGTCTGTGACTAGTGTCTGTGACTAGTGTCTGTGACCAGTATCTATGACTAGTGTCTGTCACTCGCGTCTGTGACCAGTGTCTTTCACAAGTGTCTGTGACTAGTATCTGTGACCAGTGTCTGACTAGTGTCTGTAACTAATGTCTGTGACCAGTGTCTGTGACCAGTGTCTGTGACTAGTATCTATGACTAGTGTATGTGACCAGTGTCTGTGACCAGTGTCTGTGACTAGTGTCTGTGACCAGTGTCTGTGACCATTATCTGTCACTAGTGTCTGTCACTAGTGTCTGTGACCAGTGTCTGTCACTAGTGTCAGTGACTAGTGTCTGTGACTAGTGTCTGTGACCAGTGTCTGTGACCATTGTCTGTGACTAGTGTCTGTGACCAGTGTCTGTCACTAGTGTCTGTCACCAGTGTCTGTCACAAGTGTCTGTAACCACTGTTTGTGACTATTGTCTGTGGCCAGTGTCTGTGACCAGTGTCTGACTAGTTTCTGTAACTAATGTCTGTGACCAGTGTCTGTGACCAGTGTCTGTGACTAGTGTCTGTGACCAGTGTCTGTGACCAATGTCTGTGACTATTGTCTGTGACCAGTGTCTGTCACTAGTGTCTGTCACTAGTGTCTGTGACCAGTGTCTGTGACCAGTGTCTGTGACTGGTGTCTGTGACCAGTGTCTGTGACTAGTGTCTGTGACCATTGTCTGTGACTAGTGTCTGTGACCAGTGTCTGTGACCAGTGTCTGTCACTAGTGTCTGTCACCAGTGTCTGTCACAAGTGTCTGTAACCACTGTTTGTGACTAGTGTCTGTGGCCAGTGTCTGTGACCAGTGTCTGACTAGTTTCTGTAACTAATGTCTGTGACCAGTGTCTGTGACCAGTGTCTGTGACTAGTGTCTGTGACCAGTGTCTGTGACCAATGTCTGTGACTATTGTCTGTGACCAGTGTCTGTCACTAGTGTCTGTCACTAGTGTCTGTGACCAGTGTCTGTGACCAGTGTCTGTGACTGGTGTCTGTGACCAGTGTCTGTGACTAGTGTCTGTGACCATTGTCTGTGACTAGTGTCTGTGACCAGTGTCTGTGACCAGTGTCTGTCACTAGTGTCTGTGACCAGTGTCTGTGACCAGTGTCTGTGACCAGTGTCTGTGGCTAGTGTCTATGACCAGTGTTTGTGACTAGTGTCTGTGACTAGTGTGTGTCCAGTGTCTGACCAGTGTCTGTGTCCAGTGACTGTGTCCAGTGTTTGGCCAGTGACTGTGTCCCATGACTGTGTCCAGTGACTGTGTCCATTGAATGTATCCAGTGTCTGTCCAGTGACTGTGTCCAGTGTCTGTCCGGTGACTGTGTCCACTGACTGTCCAGTGCCTCTCCATTGACTGTGTCCAGTGTGTCTCCAGTGACTGTGTCTAATGACTGTCCAGTGTCTCTCCAGTTTACCTGGAGTTTACCTGGAGAGAGTTTCGGGGGTCAACGCCCCCGCGGCCCGGTCTGTGACCAGGCCTCCTGGTGGATCAGCGCCTGATCAACCAGGCTGTTGCTGCTGGCTGCACGCAAACCAACGTACGAGCCACAGCCCGGCTGATCAGGAACTGATCAGGACTGTGTCTAATGACTGTGTCCAGTGTCTCTCCAGTGACTGTGTCCAGTGTCTGTCCAGTGACTGAGTCCAATGACTGTGTCCAGTGTCTGTAACCTGTTCAAAGTCTTTGAATATCTGAGCTCAAGAAACACTTCGCTAAAAAGTATGAAACTGACTTTCCCGTTGGTCAAGGGTAAATATATTACTTAGTGTACCGAAAGGTTTCCCAGTGAGGTTCCTTTGTTTTATTTTGAGTGGTGAACCTAGAAGAAATCACTACCATGACTGTTTAGATCTTGACAATGAGCAGTCATTCCCGTGGACTGGTGCAGGATTATTGTTATAAGTTTCATGGAATGGGAAGAGAAATGTAGCTCCAGTCTTTGAATCGGTAGCCTTTTACCAGTATCTAGGCGCCTTCTTGAAGGGACGAATGCAGGAGATCCAGTCAATACTTGGTAAAGCTGGACCACACCAGGAACTTGGTCCTCAACACTAATAGTGTTCGACAGTGTTTCACTGTATTGTCAAGGGTTCTATGAAGAGAAAAAGCATCCAGTTCCACTCAGTGAATATATGATGTTGGGATACAGTGATGTATATATTTCTACCACCATGACAACCCAGGGGCAGCATTCCAGCATTAAACCACTACGATTACAACACTTCTCACCATCTCACTGCCAGGGTTAAAAGAGATTTATATGATTGATATACAGTATCGTCAAGAAGAAGAATTAGACATGTGTAACAGAGTTGCAGAACGAGAAACAATTGACACCAATGCTCTGCTCGACACTGTCTACGAAATCCATAACTGGAAAAAGGTCCAGGTCGCCGGTGATCGTTTAGTTGAGTACATTGATGGCTTGTATGCTGAAAACTTGTGAATTTATTGCTTTACCCCCTGACTAAAATAAAATAAAATGTAAGTGTCATCCTGTACTACGTCTCCACTGATGCAGTTTTCTGTTGCTTGATACTTTATCATAGGTTTTCTTGTAGTAAAGAAACTTGCAATCCACCTTACGTTATCTTGTTTTTTTTATCTCTGTCATCCAGTCATACGTGTTTTTTTATAAGCTTTGTGTAACACGATTTCCCGTTCATAAAAGTGCTCAGTGTTTCCTAAGTATTCCTTCCATCTTTTCCTTTTTATCCATTACGGTACACATTAAACTTGCCTCTGATATATTAGGTTCCTTCAGGAGCCACAGTATTTCCTTACTCGTCAGTTCTATATTTGACATCTCTGTTTGGGTTGTCCTCTGTTTTACCTTCGACACCTTGTATGACTCTTAAGATGAAGTGCACTTTTCTGATTAATTTATGCTTTATTTCTATTTTGTTAGCTTTGAGTGCTCCATCTTTCCTTGGCCTTTAACTTGATCCTTGACTGGCATCGTTCCCTTTCTAATGTGACTATTAGAGAAGCTTTGGCTCCACTTTGCAGTGTCAGGCTTAAGTTGCCCCCCCCCCTCTCTCTCTCTCTCTCTCTCTCTCTCTCTCTGTCTCTGTCTCTGTCTCTCTCTGTCTGTCTGTCTCTCTCTCTCTCTCTCTCTCTCTCTCTCTCTCTCTCTCTCTCTCTCTCTCTCTCTCTCTCTCTCTCTCTGTCTCTGTCTCTCTCTCTCTCTCTCTCTGTCTCTCTCTCTGTCTCTCTCTGTCTCTGCTGTCTCTCTCTGTCTCTCTCTGTCTCTCTCTCTCTGCTCTCTGCTCTCTCTCTCTCTCTCTCTCTCTCTCTTTCTCTCTCTCTCTCTCTCTCTCTCTCTCTCTCTCTCTCTCTCTCTCTTCTGTTATCAATATTTTTTTTTTGATAGGATGTGATCAAAATATTTTTCAACATTATTATATTTCATGTAAAGCGCTAAACGAGTACGGGACATTCAGGACAAGGAATGGGAGACGTTCGATCCTTCGCCCTTTGCGCTTGAGAAAGACATTCCACCAAGTTGTCACAGGTCTTTTATGGGTTCTTTCGCTCAGCACTTATAATCTGTTTATTAAATACACTAGAAGCGTGTCTGAGGCTTATCTGTATTTCCGGATGAATAATACAGTATATATAAATTTCTGGGTGATTTCCCATTGAACTGTTTTAGTGATAACTAAATCCTGAAGGGACTCCATAGCATATGTGTTTAGTGTTAAAGTAGTCGAAGACGAATACTTGGCCCAGTCTAACTTTCGTTAATTTCTTAACATTATATATGAGAAAGGTTTTTATTATTCATTTAAGGAGCTGTGTAGCCTGTTTCTCATGGCACAATGTGGCCAAGTTTTCCTTCTTCCCTGGTTGATTCACTGGTTGACATCCCCTAGCACCAGTAGCTTGATTTGGGCCCTGCTTGCTGCTTTGACACTTCTCTGTATATTTTTGTTTTGTCATGGCTGTCATATTTCAGCCTAGGGTCTTATGTTGTTTGGTGGTGGGTTGTATATGATTTCACTAACATCCTTCAGCCTTCATTCATTATTATTTGGATATATTTTTTAACATCATCCATTTCTCGCCAAGGTAGGTGACCCAAAAAATGAAGCATATTCACCATTATTCATTAAGTAGCTGCCTTGCTAGAAGTGCTCAGGCATCATAGTTCAAATGACTTTCTGAGCTACAGCGTGCCCACCTCGCCTTCACAGTACAGGTATCTTCCTTCCCACCTCCAGAAATCAAGTCCTGGGGAGGAGATAAGATGTAATAGAGAAAGGGAAAAGGAAGAGGCAGGGAATATAATAATAATAATAATAATAATAATAATAATAATAATAATAATAATAATAATATATAATATCTTTATTTACTACAAGTACATGTACAAGGTATACAGGCCTAGCTGACATCAATGACATACTACTATATAGAAAACCACTTGTTATGCTGAGCATATCAGGCAAATTAGGTCAGTTTTGTCCCAGGATGCGACCCACACCAGTCCACTAACACCCAGGTACCTATTTTAAACTGATGAGTGAACAGGGACAGGGACAGCAGGTGTCTTATGGAAACACGTCCCTAATGTTTTCCAGCCGTACCGGAGGAGATTCGAATGGAGGACTAGGTAAGGTGAATGTGTTTGTGGTTGAGGTTTGTTTATCTTTTATATTGATTATGATAATAATAATAGGGTTGAGATGGTGATGGAGGTTGTGGGGGGTAGGCGTGTGGGGTAATAGGGAAAGGATATCGGAGGGCTGAGAAGGTTTTTGTTGGTGGAATGCGAGGCAGGATGCACGTAATTACCTTGTACACTTTTGCAAGGGTTGAATTTTGCTGTTTGAGCTAGTCTTTTTAACTTTCATTTGAGTAGTATGAATTAGTTATATCGTTTGGATATGTAATCGGTCAAGATTTAACATCTTGGAGTTTCATTTCCTCGAATTTTCGGTACTCTAATAGTTCGCAACACCATATTGCATTCCCCGCTGCCTGCACCCTCCTTCCTCACTATACACTAGCCCCAGTGGAAGATATTGCAACTTGCAATATTTCTCTAAATAGGGTTTACGTGATTGTGTTTGTTCCTTCATGGCTAGTATGAAAGAGGTGATTAGGGAATGATAAATGACACGGAAAGGAGGGTCGCGGTTTGGATTTAAAGGAGGGAGGTGTTTTGAGGGGCGGTATCTGTGAGATTGGTGATACGGGAAGGAGATTGCTGTTTATGGTTGGTGTTGGGGAAGGGGTTACATGTGATATTGGTAGGTTAATGGGAAAGGAAGGGAGCGAAATGTTGCTTGATAGAGATATTACTGTGTTATAAGTATGTTTGTAATACTTTACTTGTCGGCATTTTGCCTTCCAACCAGTTTACTTAAAGGTTTCTTTTCCTCTTACTTCAGTGATTCCTTTTGTCTACGTATGTGAATGAACGTTGTGAAAGTGGTATGTTAGGGATGGGTG
>NC_091357.1:15943056-15958056 GCF_038502225.1 Cherax quadricarinatus | reverse complement strand
ATATAACGATACGCACCTTTCGTGGTTTATATTGGTAGACAGATAAATACCTCTTGTATATACACTGACAGTTACAAATTTTTGGGAATATACTCATTGAGAATTATACATCTTTTTGCTGTATGTATAGTGAGAGATATACACCTCTCGGAGTATATGTCCTGTCTAGCTGTATAAATTTGATTATCAGAATGTAGAAATGAGGAGTGGAAGAATTTGTGAATAGGTAACTGAGGCCACACGTGCCCTCCAGACAGCGGCCATTATTGGGATTTTGACACCCAAAAGGTCAAAAGCTGTGAACAATAGACCGGGAGTAGAAGGGAGGCGGTGACAGAGAAGAGAAGAAAAGTAGCGTGAAACAGGATGGGGACAATAGTAAACACGAAGAAAGAATGTCGCAAGAAGTTGATGGGAATTACGACGATCGGCACCTTCTTTAAGCTTAGATATGTATGTGTGTATTCGGCACGACTATATATATATATATATATATATATATATATATATATATATATATATATATATATATATATATATATATATATATATATATATTATTGTACCCACGAATAAGTGGCATTGATCAATAACAACACTGCGACTAGTCAAGGAATCGAACCCATGCTGCTTTAGCCTGCCTGATGGTGGGCGAAAACTCATGACGCCTTAATCCACGGTACCACACAAGGATTGTGTGGTACCGTGGATTAAAGCGTCGTGAGTTTTCGCCCAGCATGAAGCAGGCCAAAGCAGCATGAGTTCGATTCCTTGACTGGTCGCAGTGTTGTTATTGATCAATACCACCTATTCGTGCCGAATAGGTAAAATTTATCAGTTAGCAAGAACTCATTTAAAATTAAGTCCTAAAATTTTCTCTTATACATTTGAAGATATATTTTTTTTCATTTATGTTAATGTAAAAATTAATAATTTTGTACCCAAAAAAAATTAGAAAACTTACCCAACCTTATTATAACAAGCGCAGTTTAATTTAGCCTAATCGAACTAAATATATATTTTCATAGAGACTTAAATATCCATCTGCTCACCTTCCCAGGTACTACTGTTGCACTCAGTTTGTGCGTAGTTATCCATTGGTGGCGCTTGTCAAAGGTTTTTGCAGCGTCATTGTATACTACATCTGCATTTTGCTATTTTGCTTGCTTTCAAGTGCATCCAAGACCATGTCGTAATGATCCAGCAGTTGCGAAAGGCAGGAGCGACCTGTTCTGAGCCCACGTTGACTAGGGTTGTGCAATTGCTGCAGTTCCATGTAATTGGTAATCTTGTTTCTTAAAACCTTTTCCAATATCTTGATAATGTGGGATTTTAGGGCCATTAGTCTGGAGTTTCTGCCATTGTTTTACTTCCACCTGTTTGGAGTGGAGCAATATCAGTGGATTTTAATGATTGTGGGTTGACTCCAAAGTCTAGACTTCTTGTCTATAGAACATTTAAGGCACTTAATAAGGGTTTGCACTTCTTGATGAATATCGAGTTCCACAAATCTCGGCCTGGGGCATGTGCATGCATTGTGAATGCAATCAGTGTTTTTTTTTTTCGAAGTCAAATGAGGTTAAAATTTTATCAGAGATTATGGAGATGTCTACAGCATTTTCTCTCATTCATGAAGACCTAACTGATTTGGGTCGTCAAACTTTAGGCCGATTAGTGACTCACTGAACAGTAAGATGTGCCATGACTTAAGTATTTCACCCATTTCTTTGTCGTCGTCAATATATGAACAGTCTTTAATCAAATTCCCGTCACTAGTTGTTTTTGTCCTGGATTTTGTATATGTGAAGTATTATGGATCTTTCGGTTTCACTAATGGATTAAGCTCCCTCTATCTCCTGAACCTTGTATGATGTATTCAGTTTGAGTTCAACTTTATATATCATTTTCTAGCCAGTGTTACTGTTCGTCCTTCAGAGATTCTGCTGCCTTTGAGCTCAGCTATTCGTCTTCGCCTTTAGAGTACACTTTCCAATCTTCGTAATGGTATGTGTTTGGCGCATACTTCTAATACCAGCGATCTCATCCTCTCGATATACTGGTTTAGGTCATCGTTTATCATATTGTCTTGCCAGCGTATTTCAGCAAGTTCAGGATTGATTAGCTCCCAGTTGATGTCCTTGTTGTTAAAGTTATATTTGTCAAACATACCCTCATGGTTTGCTGGTTATGACCATTCGATGTTCATGTCCCAACTTTTATTACTTGAAGTCTACCTGGAGGGTATTCCGGGGATGAACGCCCCGGAAAATGAAGTCGAAGATATAAATAACAAAAAAAGGCACATTACCGTGACTGGAACGATACACAAATAACTCGCAAATAGAAGAGAGGAGCTTACGACGACGTTTCGGTCCATTTACAAAGTCACACTACCTGTGATTTTTTAAATGGTCCAAGTCGGACCGAAACGTCGTCGTAAGCTCCTCTCTTTTATCTGTGGGCTATTTACTGGCAAAAGGCGAATTTGTCGCAGTCTTTGTAGTTCAGTTGTGTGAGACTATTCATCCAAACTGGTTCCTGGGATTCTTTCTGTTGTTATAGTCCATCCTACATGCTTCACTTTTAGGCGTCTTTGATTAAAGTTTCCAAGCGGTAATATATTTGAGGCTGGGTTTGATAGGTCTTAAAGGCGGTACTCAGTTTTCAACAGTTTGTCTTTGCGCTCGTGTGGTGGTGTGTCTTGTTTAATGTGTGTAGTGGTGTGTTAGTGTGGCGGTGTGTGTGGTGGATGTTTGGTGGTGTGTTAGTATAATGAAGTGTGTGGTGGTACGTTTGGTAGTATGTTAGTGTGGTGGTGCGTGTGGTGGTATATTTGGTAGTGTTTTATTTAGTGTGGTGGTGCGTTTAGTGTGGTGACGACGTGTGTAGTGGAGCGTGTGGCTTTGCATGTGATAGTGTGGGTGGCGGGTGTGGTGGGTGATACCAGATAGGTTGCCAGGGGTGTGGGGTTGGGCGGGGCAGTGTTGCGGATGCAGCGGGGCAGGGGTGGCGGGGTTTGTGGGGGGTGTGGTGGCGTCTACCTGCGCGTACACCAATGCGCCTCTAGCCGGCACCACAACAGCACAACATAAGCAGCTAGACATCCCTCACACCCTCCCTACTCTCCCTCTCTCCCTCCCCTCACCCCGTCCGTACCCCTTCCCACCCCTTCCCCTATCATATCATCCCAGCTCTCCCTCTGCCCCTCTCCTAACATCATCCCCTGGCCACATCCCATCCCCTACCAACCCCTCCTCTCAACCACCCTCCCGGCAAGCACCACCACTACCAACCCCACCCCTCTAACACCACCTCTACCCTCCACTCTCTCCCTTCCCGCACGACCTCGAAGCTCTTTCAGACTCCCACCCCGCTAAGCCTCACTGCAAACCCCAACCCCTGCTCACCCTCACATCCATCCCCCCTGCAACCCCTTCTTCCTCACTTCCACACACCCCCTCACTTTCTCTCCATACTCACCTCTACACTCTTCATCTCCATTCTCACCCTGCTCACTTACCCCCTCACCTTTTCCCTGCTCACTCGCCCCCTCACCTTTCCCCTGCTCACTCACCCCCCCTCACCTTTTTCCTGCTCACCCTCAATCTACCTTCTCCCCATTCACCCTTCACACCGACACCATTCATACGCTCTCGTCCTCCCTAACTCCCGTGTTCCTTCATATTTAACTGTCGTAGATATATAATTGTCTTTATATTATAACCAAATTAGTCCATTTAATTGATGTTCATTTTCATCTCATAAACAATCAACGCTGATACGTGTAGATCTCTACGTAAAGTTACCCAACATATTGTAAGTCTTTGCTGAAATAAATCTTAAGCACCTTCTATAAACATGGAAATGAATTAGAGATATTTCTGTGTAGTAAAGTGTAAAAGTATATTTATACAACATAAACCTTGTTTTATTGTTTTCGTTGTGGATGCGTAGTTGTAGAAAGTCTCGTCCGCAGCCCCTCTCACCGAGGCTCGTCCCCAGCTACTGTATCATTCCGGCTACTAGATTGGGGTCAGTCTTATGGTTCAATATTTGACTTTGTTCATAAGAGGTTGTATGTAACGCAGCATCAACAGGCACAGTACTGTAAACCAATTTAAAAAAGTCATGAATATTAAGTACATATGTAAAGTAGCCGTATGTGGCGTCCTTAAAGAGGAACTTGAGTAATTACCTTCACTCACATTTCAACTTTTTCATTCTTATTGTCTAGCTTTTTCATTCTTATTGTCTAGCTTTTTCATTCTTATTGTCTAGCTTTTCTCGTTGCCTCCCCCTTTTTAGCAGCTTTTAGTTTTTACTTAAAGCTTTTTTAATATAATGATGTTATTGATAACCAACCTGACTGGTCAGAGACCGTCATTAGCGGACGAAGGATCGAGCCTCCACCACGACACATGGTTTCAGTGCTTCATGAACTACAATCCAATATTTTTTTTATAATTTCCCACCTGTCATCTCTTCAGGGAGTGAAGAGGGGTGTCTTGATTCAAAGAACTGCGGCCAACTTCCCTTCGTATCAGAGGTGGTTATCTCCATTCACCAGACTCTCTATGGATCCTACCTGCTTAACACTTCCTCTATGAATATACTGGTAATAATGAGTCTGCTTTCCTCGCCTGTATTCTAAACCTTATGTGGCCAGGATGATACTGTCACCTCGAAAGGTATTGTTCAATTGTTTACGTGCGTCTTATTTTTCTCGCTGCCTAAGTGCCTCGTAGCGCACGCACACTGACCCCACACACGATTGTGATGTTTAGAGTGTTGTAGCGCACGCACACTGACCCCACACACGATTGTGATGTTTAGTGTTGTAGCGCACGCACACTGACCCCGCTCACGATTGTGATGTTTCGAGTGTTGTAGCGCACGCACACTGACCCCGCTCACGATTGTGATGTTTAGTGTTGTAGCGCACGCACACTGACCCCGCTCACGATTGTGATGTTTCGAGTGTTGTAGCGCACGCACACAAACATTCACATGTTCAGCATGATTCTAAGTGCTTAATGACAGAATACTGAACCTTTACGCGCACACACACACATATGTAGTTCATGTTTCCTGGAAATAAGGAAAATGCGTTGTTCAACAACCATTTTCTCATAGAGATGAAAATTCAGTGTCAAGCATCGTGTAATCGCTGCTCTTGTATTAATAAAAATGTTTGTAGCTTTTCAGTCTCTGTGGAATTTACAAAGCTACTGGTGAGCGAAACGTTTCCATGATCAATATCCTGCACCTGTGTCTTTTTAAATATTTGATGCTGCTTATAACCATATTGATCAACTTCCCTCTCGTTCATTTATTTTCTTCTTGACTCGCTCATCCTTCCATTCAGCCTTCCATGCCTTCTCTGTATTTTCTTTGCATCCTTTTTATTCTTTCTTGCTCCGTCTACGTATCCACTGTGTATCATCTCCATTCCTACATCCCTTCTTTATTCCTCAACTCCTCCACTTCTCCCGTTCTCCAGATGTACCTTCCATTCCTCCAACCTCCTGATTCACCTTCCATGTTTCTTGATTCACCTTCCATACCTCCTGATTCACACTGTTTCTCTTCAGTACCTCCACATTAAAGACAAAGTGTCAGTCATGGGGAGGGTAAAAACTTGAGTATCTTTCCTTACGGCTTCTGTCCTTGTTCACCTTTTAGTAAATAGATACCTGGGTGAACTTATGTAGTAGATTATTGTGGGTGGCATCGTGGGGAGTGGGAGTGGTATTATCTGGAGTTTATCTGGAGAGAGTTCCGGGGGTCAACGCCCCCGCGGCCCGGTCTGTGACCAGGCCTCCTTAGGTCAGTGTCCCAGGATGCGACCCATACCAGTCGACTAACACCCAGGTACCCATTTTACTGATGGGGAACATAGACAACAGGTGGAAAGAAACACGTCCAATGTTTCTACTCTGGCTGGGAATCGAACCCAGGCCCTCACCGTGTGAAGCGAGAGCGTTAACCACCAGGCCACCAGAGCCCTTAAAAGATAAGATTTCGTTCGGATTTTTAATCCCGGAGGGTTAGCCACCCAGGATAACCCAAGAAAGTCAGTGCGTCATCGAGGACTGTCTAACTTATTTCCATTGGGGTCCTTAATCTTGTCCCCCAGGATGCGACCCACACCAGTCGACTAACACCCAGGTACCTATTTGCTGCTAGGTGAACAGGACAACAGGTGTAAGGAAACGTGTCGAAATGTTTCCACCCGCCGGGAATCGAACCCAGGCCCTCCGTGTGTGAAGCGGGAGCTTTATACCTTGTGGTGTTCCATAACTCGATTACTAGGTCCGGGGGGTCGATCTTCCTGTACGGGTGGAAACATTAGGACGTGTTTCCGTAAAACACCTACTGTCCATGTTCACCCATCAGTAAAATGGGTACCTGGGTGTTAGTCAACTGATGTGGGTCGCATCCTGGGACAAAACTGACCTAATTTGCTCGAAATGCTCTGCATAACAAGTAGCTTTCTATAACATAGTATGTCATTGATGTCAGATAGGCCTGTATACCTTGTACATGTACGTGTAGAAATAACGATGTTACTATTATTATAGATAGGACTGGGCTTTGAAATAACAAATAACAGATCCTAAACTATAAATTCCTCCACTCTGACAACCTTTGTTTTCCACGAAACACATGAAAGAAGACATTATGTAAACATGTTCTATCCAAATGATTTCCGAAGAGTGAAGAAAAGGAGATATATATAGCAGATCTTTAGCAGAGCGGAACATTGCTCTGATAAAATCTTGTTTTACTACACTCGTCTTTGTCTTCATTCGTGTGGTCGGTATTCCCTTCAGGCAACGCTGCTGTCTCAGACATACTTCAACAACAGACAGGCAGTTAGGTAAGACACATATGCAACAGTTAGACAACTTTATTCAGAAACGTTTCGCCTACACAGTAGGCTTCTTCAGTCGAATACATAAAATAGGCAGGAACAGTAGAGATGTGAAGACGATGTAATCAGTCCATCACCCTTGTAGTCGTAGAATTTGAGGTTGTCAGTCCCTCGGCCTGGAGAAGTTCAGTTCCATAGTCAGGAACTATCTGAAGATCAAGCGACAGTGCGGAGACTTAAATACTGTCGGAAGGAGAGGTGCAGAGTAGTAGTAGTAGTAGTAGTAGTAGTAGTAGTGAGAATGTAACCACTGATAGGTCATGTCCCTCTCAGATCCAACACTTCTCACTTGAAAAGCTTGTCAAAGGTGTTTTCTGTACCAAGATGCCATGTGTTGCAGTGTCTGACGAGATGAAATCAAAATGGTATACAATACCGACAGGTTGTTAGGTAAGACACATATGCAACAGTTAGACAACTTTATTCCGAAACGTTTCGCCTACACAGTAGGCTTCTTCAGTCGAATACAGAAAATAGGCAGGAACAGTAGAGATGTGAAGACGATGTAATCAGTCCATCACCCTTGTAGTCGTAGAATTTGAGGTTGTCAGTCCCTCGGCCTGGAGAAGTTCAGTTCCATAGTCAGGAACTATCTGATAGTTCCTGACTATGGAACTGAACTTCTCCAGGCCGAGGGACTGACAACCTCAAATTCTACGACTACAAGGGTGATGGACTGATTACATCGTCTTCACATCTCTACTGTTCCTGCCTATTTTCTGTATTCGACTGAAGAAGCCTACTGTGTAGGCGAAACGTTTCGGAATAAAGTTGTCTAACTGTTGCATATGTGTCTTACCTAACAACCTGTCGGTATTGTATACCATTTTGATTTCATCTCGTCAGACACTGCAACACATGGCATCTTGGTACAGAAAACACCTTTGACAAGCTTTTCAAGTGAGAAGTGTTGGATCTGAGAGGGACATGACCTATCAGTGGTTACATTCTCACTACTACTACTACTACTACTACTACTACTACTCTGCACCTCTCCTTCCGACAGTATTTAAGTCTCCGCACTGTCGCTTGATCTTCAGATAGTTCCTGACTATGGAACTGAACTTCTCCAGGCCGAGGGACTGACAACCTCAAATTCTACGACTACAAGGGTGATGGACTGATTACATCGTCTTCACATCTCTACTGTTCCTGCCTATTTTATGTATTCGACTGAAGAAGCCTACTGTGTAGGCGAAACGTTTCTGAATAAAGTTGTCTAACTGTTGCATATGTGTCTTACCTAACAACCTGTCGGTATTGTATACCATTTTGATGTTCAACAGACAGGCAGCCTGCCAGTTCTCTCTCTTTCTTAACAGCTCAGCAATAAAAGAACCACTCAGCACCCCTACCTCAGTCACCACACCCATGAACCCCCACCATAACCTCCACCATTACCACCTCAACTATATTTACTTCATACCTTTCCACTTCCTTTCTTTCACCCCTCCCATCCCCTATTATTAATCCTCCCCACCCACACCACCCACTCACCCGGCCATACTTATGTTCCTCCCTCTCCCCCCAACCCACAATAACCAGCCTCCCAACCGCCAATACAAATGTCCCTCCCTTCCTCACCACTCCAGTCACTCTCCCCTCCCCACTACCCCATTAGAACCCCTCCCGCCCTCGCCACACTACGCACAATTCCCTGCTGCCCCTCCCTCTAGCCGTACATCTCCCACCCATGCAACACCACCCACCACCCTCTGCCCTTCCTCTCGCCCTACCCTCATTAAGCAGTCCCCTTTCCCATCTGCCTCAACCCTATCCAAGACTCGTGCCCTGTCTCGCACAGCTTGCCTCCCATCTCCCCTTCCCGTCTTTCCCTACCCTATAAATCAGCCATGCCCCCACTGCCCTCCACCCATGCCATAAACAAACTCTCCCTTACCCAGAACCCTCTCACTCTCAACTCTCATGTGAATATAATTGCTGTACACACAGTATGTGTAGCGCTTCTGTGTTGCAATTAGCGGATGGAGGATAGAACCTCAACTACTCTTTGAGATGAATGATCTACACGAGTGTACCGGTTCCCATATCGAGTATACCAGGAGATGGTTTCGGGGGTCAACGCCCCTGTGGCTCGGTCTGTGACCAGGCCTCGCGAAGGATCGGGGCCTGATCAACCAAGCTATTATTGCTGGCCGCAGGTAGACCGACTTACGAACTACAGCCCGGCTGGTCAGGTACTAATTTTAGGTGTCTGTCCAGCGCCTTCTTGAAAACAGCCAGGGCTCTATTGGTAATCCCCCTTATATATGCTGGGAGGCAGTTGACACATTTGTTGTCTCTTAGCGTACTAGTGGCGCCCCTACTTTTCATTGGGGGGATGTTGCATCTCCTGCCGAGTCTTTTGCTTTCGTAGGGAGTGATTTTCGTGTGCAAATTTAGGACTAGTCCCTCTAGGATTGTCCAAGTGTATATTATCATGTATCTTTCTCGCTTGCTTTCCAAGGAATACAAATCAAGGGACTTCGGCCGTTCCCAGTAATTTAGGTGCTTTATCGTACTTGTACGTGCTGTGAAAGTTCTCTGTACAATCTCCAGGTCTGCAGTTTTTCCCGCCGTTAGTGTACAGCAATATTCCAGCCTAGAGAGAACGAGCGATTTCAAGAGAATCATCATGGGCTTGGCATCCCTGGTTTTAAAGGTTCTCATTATCCATCCTATCATTTTCTTAGGAAATGTGGTAGATAGTGTTGTGATCTTTGAAAGTGAGATTTTCTGACATTATCACTCCCAGGTCCTTCACATTGAACTCATAACCAAGTCTACGTCCGTGATTTTTCAATATCTCAAGCTAACCGTCACGATCCTATGTTGTGACGCTGGTGAGTCTCCTACATGCATACATAACATACCATTGACAACATGACATTTCGCTCAAAAGTCTACTTGGAGGTTGTTCTGGGGGTCAGTGCTCCTGCGGCCCGGTTCATGACCAAGCCTTCTGGTGGATCAAGGCCTGATCAGCCCGGCTGTTACTGATGGCCATTTGCAATCCAACATATGAACCATAGCCATAGCCCGGCTGGTTAGACACTAACTTTAGGTATATGTCCACTTCCCTCTTGAAGACTGCTGTGAGTCTGATGAAAGTTAAGACACATGTGCAACATCTGGTTATCTTTATTGTAGACGTTTCGCCATCCAGTGGCTTTATCAATACAGATTCTAGGAAATAATTAAAAGACAGTAGAACTATATACAAAAGATGAGGTAATCAGTCCCTTAGCCTTGGAGTTGGTGTTGAGAGCACCATGGTAGTAGACAGATATACACCACAGCACCGTATCATCCTTTGCGGATGATACTAGGATCTGCATGAGGCTGTCATCTGCTGAGGACGCGGTTAACCTCCAAGAAGATATAAACATAAGTTTTCCAGTGGGCAACGGTAAACAATATGATGTTCAATGAGGACAAATTCCAACTACTCCGTTATGGAAAACTGGAGGAGATAATAACTAGAACAGAGTATACTACAGACTCTGGCCATACAATAGAGCGGAAAAATAATGTAAGGGACCTGGTTACCTGGAGGTTATTCCGGGGATCAACGCCCACGCGGCCCGGCCCACGACCAGGCCTCCCGATGGATCAGAGCCTGATCAACTAGGCTGTTACTGCTGGCCGCACGCAGTCCAACGTACGAGCCACAGCCCGGCTGATCCGGCACTGACTTTAGGTATCTGTCCAGCTCTCTCTTGAAGGCAGCCAGGGGTTTATTGGCAATTCCCCTAATGCTTGATGGGAGGCTGTTGAACAGTCTTGGGCCCCGGACGCTTTTAGTGTTTTCCCTTAGTGTACCAATGGCGCCCCTACTTTTTATTGGGGGCATTTTGCATCGCCTGCCCAGTCTTTTACTTTCATAGGGAGTGATTTCTGTGTGCAGATTTGAGACCATTCCTTCCAAGATTTTCCAAGTGTAGATTATGATATATCTCTCCCTCCTGCGTTCCAATGAGTACAAGTCAAGTGCTTCCAAGCGTTCACAGTAGTTAAGGTGCTTGACAGAACTTATGCGTGCAGTAAAGGATCTCTGTACACTCTCTAGATCTGCGATTTCACCTGCTTTGAATGGAGATGTTAATGTACAGCAGTATTCCAGCCTAGAGAGAACAAGTGATTTGAAAAGGATCATCATGGGCTTGGCATCTCTCGTTTTGAAAATTCTCATTATCCATCCTATCATTTTCTTTGCACGTGCGATCGTGGCACTGTTGTGATCCTTGAAAGTGAGATCCTCAGACATTACTACTCCCAGGTCCCTTACATTATTTTTCCGCTCTATTGTATGGCCAGAGTCTGTAGTATACTCTGTTCTAGTTATTATCTCCTCCAGTTTTCCATAACGGAGTAGTTGGAATTTGTCCTCATTGAACATCATATTGTTTACCGTTGCCCACTGGAAAACTTTGTTTATATCTTCTTGGAGGTTAACCGCGTCCTCAGCAGATGACAGCCTCATGCAGATCCTAGTATCATCCGCAAAGGATGATACGGTGCTGTGATGTATATCTCTGTCTATGTCTGATATGAGGATAAGGAATAAGATGGGGGGCGAGTACTGTGCCTTGTGGAACAGAGCTCTTCACTATGGCAGCCTCCGATTTAACTCTGTTGACCACTACTCTTTGTGTTCGATTTGTTAGGAAGTTGAAGATCCATCTCCAAACTTTCCCAGGTATTCCTTTAGCACGTATTTTATGGGATATTACACCATGATCGCATTTGTCAAATGCTTTTGCAAAGTCTGTGTATATTACATCTGCATTCTGATTTTCTTCCAGTGCATCCAAGGCCATATCATAGTGATCCAGTAGTTGTGAGAGGCAGGAGCGACCTGCCCTGAACCCATGTTGCCCTGGATTGTGCAGATTTTGGGAATCCAGGTGCTTTCCAATCCTGCTTCTTAGCACTCTTTCAAAGATTTTTATGATGTGGGACGTCAGAGCTATTGGTCTATAGTTCTTAGCTAATGCTTTGCTGCCACCTGGGAGAAGTAATGTCTGAGGATCTCACCTTCAAGGATCACAACAGTGCCATGATCACAAGTGCAAAGAAAATGATAGGATGGATAATGAGAACGTTTAAAACGAGAGATGCCAAGCCAATGATGATCCTTTTCAAATCACTTGTTCAAATACTGCTGTACATTAACATCTCCATTCAAAGCAGGTGAAATTGCAGATCTAGAGAGTGTACAGAGATCCTTTACTGCACGTATGAGTTCTGTCAAGCACCTTAACTACTGGGAACGCTTGGAAGCACTTGACTGGAACGCAGGAGAGAGAGATATATCATAATCTGCACTTGGAAAATCCTGGAAGGAATGGTCCCGAATCTGCACACAGAAATCACTCCCTACGAAAGTAAAAGACTGAACAGGCGATATAAAATACCCCCAATTAAAGCAGGGGAGCCATTGGTACACTAAGAGAAAACACCATAAGTGTCCGGGGCCCAAGATTGTTCAACAGCCTCCGATCAAGCATTAGGGGAATTACCAATAAACCCCTGGCTGCCTTCAAGAGAGAGCTGGACAGATACCTAAAGTCAGTGCCGGATCAGCTGGGCTGTGGCTCGTACGTTGGACTGCGTGTGGCCAGCAGTAACAGCCTGGTTGATCAGGCCCTGATCCACCGGGAGGCCTGGTCATGGACCGGGTCGCGGGGGCGTTGATCCCCGGAATAACCTCCAGGTAAGGAGACTGGCGTTTATATAGGCGTCAGTGGATAGGGACGTGTAGCAGACAGGGCATAGTCACTGGTAGGCGGTATTCCCCAGTGGAAGTAGGTCCTACCCAAAGGGGTGGGTTAGTTGCAGTAGCCGTCAAGAAGGTCTTGTAGATGTCCTCTGAAGGTCTTGTAGATGTAGTCTGCTACACGTCCCTATCCACTGACGCCTATATAAAGGCCAGTCTCATTGCCTTTGCTCTAGAATCTCTACTACCACGGTGCTCTCAACACCAACTCCAAGGCTAGGGGACTGATTACCTCATTTTTTGTATATAGTTCTACTGTCTTCTAATTATGTCCTAGAATCTGTATTGATAAAGCCACTGGGTGGCTAAACGTCTACAATAAAGATAACCAGATGTTGCACATGTGTCTTAACTTTCATCTTGTCGGTATTGTATACCTTTCTTGCTATGAGTCTGTTGGTATTCCCTTTTATGCATGATGGGTGGTTGTTGAACAGTCTTGGGCCCCGAACACTTAGTGTCTTCTCTTAGTGTACTCATGGCACCCCTGCTTTTCAATGGGGATATGTTGCACCACCTACCGAATCTTTTGCTTTCCCAGGGAGTGATTTCTGTGTGTTGATTTGAGACCTGTCTCTCTAGGATTTTCCAGGTGTGAATTATGATGTATTTTGCCGGTTTCTCAGGGAGTACAGGTCAAGGGACTTCAAATGTTCACAGTATTGAAGGTGCTTGGCCGAACTTACGTACAGTGAAGGTTGTCTGTACATTCTTTAAATCTGCAGTTTTTCCTGCCTTGAATAGGGTTGTCAGTGTACAGCAGTATTCCAGCCTAGAGATAACAAGTTACTTAAAAAGGGTCATCATTGGCTTGGCATCCCTTGTTTTGAAGATTCTCATTATCCATCCTATCATTCTCCTCGCAGTTGCTGTAATGACTCTGTTGTGATTCTTGAGGGTGAGATCCTCTGACATTGTCACTTCTAATTCCTTCACATTAGTTTTCTATTCTATGGTGTCGTTAGAATTTGTTTTATATTCCGAAATACCTTTTATTTCCTTAAGTTTTCCATAGGTGAGTAACTGAAATTTGACATCATTGAATATCTCAGATATGAGGATGATGAAAAGGAGTACAGTACCTTGTGGAACAGCTTTTCATTGTGGCAGCCTCCGACAGAACTGTTTACTATTACTCTTTGCATTCTATTGGTTAGAAACTTTAAGAGAATTATCTGCCCACTTTTCCAGTTATTCCTTTTAGCGCACATTTTGTGCATTATTAAGCCATCATCGCATTTGTGAAAGGTTTTTCAAAGTCTTTGTATACTACATCTGCACAGTATAAATCATCACCTACCAAAGTCCCCCAGCACTTTGCTATTTAGCTAAAGCTGGGGTGTGGCTCCAAAACGACCGTGTTTTCCTTGGCACCACCAGCCATCTCCTGCCGGGCACCTGAGTACCAGCCCTACTCTACTGACACTGCTGCCACCAGCACATCTCGCTCCAACACAACCTCCTGCAGTACCTCTGCACATCACGCTCCAGAGTGGACGGGCCACTCACCTCTGCAACCCCACCTCCTACTCCACCCTCCCAACCTCTTCCATTTTTCCAGCCCTCCTCTCCCTCTTCCTTCCCATCCTCACCAACCCTCAGGTCAGAGAACTTCAACTTCAACTACATTTGCATTCTGGTTGTCCTCCAGTGCATGCAAGGCCATGTCATAGTGGTCCAGTAGTTGTGAGAGGCAGAAATCTTGTTCTAATCCTATGCCGCCCTGGGTTTGCAATTCTTGGGAATCTAAATAGTTGGCGATCTTACCTCTTAGAACCTTTCAGATATTTTTATAATGTGGGAAATTAGAGCTATCAGTTTGTAATTCTTTTCTATTGCTTTACTGTCACCTTTGTGGGATGGGCCTATATCCATCGTTTTTAGTGACTGTGGGATGACCCCATTGTCTAGGCTTCCTCTCCATAGTATACTTAAAACATATAATATGGATTTGTTTGCAGTTCTTGAACACGGAGCTTCATGAGTCTGGACCTGGGGCAGAGTGCATGGGCATGTTGTCAAGTTGCTTTTTCAAAGTCCGGTGAAGTTAAAATTATGTCAAAAATTTGCCATATATTCACAAGGCTTTGCGTCTCGTACATAAAAAAAAAATAGTTCGGATTGTCGATCTTTAATCCAATTAACGGATCAGTAAGCAGAGAGTTATATTGAGACCTCAGTATCTCAGTCATTCCTTTGCTGTCGTCAAGGCAAGCCCCGTCTTGTTTGAGCAAAGGCCCAGTACTGGATGTTCTTTTTGCTTTATTTTTGGCATTTGGATTTCTTT